>NC_069502.1:133415667-133685667 GCF_027579735.1 Bombina bombina | reverse complement strand
CAAGACACTGTCATGGTCAGCCGAATCTCCAGACCTGAACCACATTAAAAACTGCTTGAGTTATTGTGACCCAACAGCAATGTGAAAGACTGGTGGAGTGCATGCCACATGAAAGGTATGATTAAAAATCAGGTTATTCTACCAAATATTGATTTTTGAACTCTTGGTAAGTTGAAACATAAGTATAGTGTTGTTTAACAATGAATATAAACTTTTTTTGGTTATTTTGACCAGTTGGAATGTTCTATTGTATTTTTATTTGGATGTTTGGAGAAATTTTGTCAGTTTATAGAATAAAGCAGAAATGTTCATTTTGCTCAAACCCACACCTATAAATAGTAAAACCAGAGAAACGGATACTTTTGCAGAGGTCTCTTTGTTTTTTTTATATATATATATATATATATATATATATATATATATATATATATATATATATATATATATATATATATATATACTGTGTGTCTGTGTGTATATATATATATATATATATATATATATATATATATATATATGACTCAAAATTTCAAGCCAATAAATTAAAGAATGCTACAAACAGTTATAAATTAACATAAATAAGTGCATAGCTGTTAGCAACATTAAAGGGACATGAAACCCAAAAAATTCTCTCATGATTCAGATAGAGAATACAATTTTAAACAACTTTTCAATTTACTTCTATTATTTAATATGCTTCCTTCTCTTGTTATCCTTTGCTGAAAGGTTTATCTAGGCAAGCTCAAGGGCAGCAGAGAACCAAGGTTCTAGCTGTTGATTGGTGGCTACATATATATATATTGATTGTGATTGGCTCACCCATGTGTTCACTTAGAAACCATAAGTGCATTGCTGCTCCTTCAACAAATAATACCAAGATAATGAAACACATTAGATAATAGAAGTAAATTAGAAAGTGGTTTAAAATTGTATTCTCTATCTGAATCACAAAATAAATGTTTTGGGTTTCATGTCCCTTTAACTAGGGTTCTGGGGAAGGCAACAGCTGGACAGAAATTTTTTGTTGAACTGAGAGTTGACATTAATGTGATGTCATAGCAGACTTGGAAAAAGTGTTTTATTACTATCATCTCTCATCTATCTTTCTCCACTGCCTCCTTTCCAATATCTCTTTTTACCCCCTCCCTTCTCTTTGAGTCTATGGGGCCAATTTAATAATGTGCGAGCGGACATAATACGATGTATCATATCATGTCCGCCGCACATCTATAAATGCTGACAATTACACAAGCAGTTCTGGTGAACAGCTTGTGCAATACCGCCCCCTGCAGATTTGTGGCCAATCGACCACTAGCAGGGGTTGTCAATCAGCCCGATTGTATAGGATTGGGCGGATTGATGTCTGCGGTCTCAGAGCAGGCGGACAAGTTATTGAGCAGCGAGACTGAAGGGTCTCCATTCGGAGCTTGATAATTCAGCCTCTATATCTTTTCACTTTTTCTCCTCTCTCATATCTCTTCACTCTTTTTTTTTTCTCCACTCTTTCTTAATGCTATCTTTTTCTCTAATCTCACTTTTCCTCTCGAATCTCTCTCTGCCCCTGTTTACCCTTCCAGATGTAACAGTCTAAGCACTATTCTGGTCCCCATAGCCTAGAGGAATATCATATCCTTGCTCTTTGGTGGATATATAAAATCCCTTTAGATAATATTTGTAGCAGGTATCTCAACATTCACTCAATAACTTTCACTTGCCACTGTTAAATTTTCAGTCACCAATGGCTAGTAGGCTAGTGGAAATTTTGAGCCCTGATATATACAGTATATATATAACTGGTGTCTATATTTATTTAATTTGTAATTACTTTGAATCAATGTGCACTTGTTCCTTTTTTGTTTTATATACAGGGCTTATTGGAGGTGCATCAACACACTCTCAGAGTTGAGCTGCACCGAAAGTTATCAAGGACTACAATAGTTAAATCCAGGAACATACGAACACAGAGCAATATTTTCGGCACCAGTATTTTGACTGGTACTTTTTCTTAAATTACCTAAGATCGTCATACATTTAGGCAATTGTTTGGTGGTACTATAACAATTTTTTTTTTAACTTCAAGATTTTTTGTAACTTCAAGATTTTATAGTCCTAATTTTTAGCAAAATGGCAACTGGCAATGAGAATGTGGAGTCTAATAATTATGACCTGACATATATAAATCAAAGGTTATGAGTGGTTAACTAGTTATCTGTGGAAAAAACAAGTTATCTGTGGATGACCCATATAGCCTTTTTAGGCAATTAGAGAAAGTACTAACAGGTGATGCAAAAGAATGTCAGGATCTCATTCTGTTAGACAACTATATAACTCATAACATAATTCCAAGAGGTTTAAGAGTTAAGACATTTCCAGTTTTTAAAGTGCATGAGATTGAGTTTTCAACAGAATAGGATAGCATTCTTCATCAATGCTGTAAATTTAGGCTGGAAAAACTTAAAACCGAGATTAAAGGGACAGTCAACTTCAGTTTTACACAGCCACATGGTTATTTTAATATACTTTTAACCTTTGTGATTACCTTGTATCTAAGCCTCTTTTTACAGCCCCCTTATCACATGGCTATTTATTTATTATCTATTAGCTTGCATTAATAGCTAGTTAGTGCAGTGTCAGCCACAACTTCACGGGAGAGAGCACAATGTTATCTATATGGCCAACATAGAATAGCAGTCTCTTGTTGTGAAAAGCTAATAAAAAAGCATGTGATAAGAGGCTGTTTGTAGCGGCTTAGAAACAGGCATAAATTTAGAGGTTTAATGTCATAAAGCATATTAATATAACAATGTTGGTTGTGCAAATCTGGGTAATGGGTAGTAAAGGCAATATTTAGCTTTTTAAACAATAACCATTTTGGTGTTGACTGTCCCTCTAAGGAAATATCTAAAACAACTACCCCATATATAGACATTGAAAAATGGAAGAAAATGAATAATGATATTTTGAGCAGAACTAAAAAGTTTGAGCAAGATCTGTTCCTATCCAAAACCTCCAAATTTAAGAGAGATTTTGAGGATTACAAGAGTAATAAAATATATGCTTATACATGTAGAGAAAATTATCCAAATAGAAATAAAAATTGGAATAATAGAAATAAAGATATGAGTGAAAAAGTTGAAAAAACAGAGGGAATAGTTGAGAGTATTGCGCACAAATTTAAAAATGCTTCTAACTATAAAAATCATGCAAGTAAGAACAAAAATGGAAATTTTTATTAAGAACCATCACATTTTAAATAAAAAGGGAATGAGGTCAAGTTGACTAATCTATTTGAAGTACGGAACTCCAAAACTGAACCAGCAATGAATAGATGGAGCAGAGAGGGACCAAAGCCAAAAACATTGTATGATCAACACTATGAGTAGGTTCCCACAATCGTAGAGAGGATTACCATATTTAGGGGAAAAAAAAGTCCAAAAGAGACTTGTAGACAAAAATTGCCCCATAAAAATGACTCAGTAATATACACAGGGAAAAAGACAACAAGGTGTAAAAAGGAGGTGGGAACATAGCGAGGAAGGAGAGGAGGAAAATTAATAATTGAAAGGAAAAACAAGACCAAGGTATTACATGCATTTATATTTGATTTAAATGATTATGAGACATTAAGAACCTTAAGAAGTTTAGATGATAATCAGGCGTCTATAACTAATTCACTAAATTTAGATATTAGTGACTTACTATAGCAGCTCTTGTGAGCGTCTGGTGCAATGCTGAATACGGAGAGCGTATTGCTCTCTAGTGTTTAATAAGCGGTCCTTCTGCAAGGTATTAGATAGAAATCTACAAACCTGTATTCAAAATTCATATACCATTTACTGGTCTAACACGTGTTGTCACTGCCATAGTTCGACGTGTTTCACCCTATTCCAGGGCTTTGTCAAGATACTGTGTGTCAGCTTGGCTCAGTTTAAATCCCCCATTCTCTGTTTTGATTGGTTTTCCACACTGTTACGTTTCCTTCCCAACATTTAAAGAGAACCTTTTTAATAATTTGTGTTTCACAAGGTTTATTTCCATTCTTTAGTTAGTACAATTCTTTCTTAATTTTTCTGTATATGCACCATAAATTACTTTCAGCTCCAATAATATTTAAATAATTTGCCAATTCATTTAAGTAATTTATCAGAGTTATTGCCAATTTAATTAGTTCTAACAGTAAATCATAAAACCTATATATTCCTCAACATAAAATTATGTTATCATCATTTAAAACCATAATAGTTAATCAATAATAAAATTCATTTATACAAAAAAAACTTAAAATAGATATATTAGTGTACCTAAAACCTGCCTTTGTTTTTATTATTCATAGCTGTCTAAAATCATACAATCCTCTACATTTTTATACAAGAAATGGGGTTATATCCATTTTCAAATTGAGGCCATTGGGATATAATGTGTTAAAATTATAAATACACTCTGCCTCTTTGTTAAGGAGCTTATTCTCAAAATTACCCCCTCTCCAGTCATGTTGCACTCTACACAGACCCCAGTACTTTAAATCTTTTATGTTATTATTATGTTTTTCTTTACAATGTAAATAGAGGTGGGTGTCTAAATTCCCCTTTTCTATATTGTATAGGTGCTCTCTAATTCTGTCCCTGAGCATCCTGGTTGTTTCACCTACATATATCAAATTACACATACATTGTAGCATATATACAACCCCTTTATTACTGCATTTAATAGTGTCCCTAATTTCATACTCTTTTTCTGTACCTGGGATCAAAATGTTCTTCTTTTTACTACTGTAGCTATATTCTCTGCATGTTACTCAGGGAAAGAAACCTTTTATTGCACTCCCTAATAAATTACTATCGCCGTCGGCCCTATGACCTTTCTTTCTTTTAAACTCACTAGGGGCAAATAATGTTTTAAAATTTCTCGTCTTTTTAAAAACCATTCTGGGATAGGGAGGTAATTGTTGAATTTTCAGGTAATGATATCTATCCAGAAGGAACAACTCAGCTACTTGAGCATGCCATTCAGCTAGTGTGGGAGTTTTCTGAGTTTTCCATTTGCTTGGTATCAGTTTCTTAGCCCCAATGATCATAATCGATAACAGTGATAATTTGGTTTCCGGTAGATTTTTGGGTATCGAAAGAACCTAGGATCTCTGAGGTATATTGTAGAACCTCAGACCAAAAAAAATGTAATCTAGGACAATACCACCAGATGTGTTATAGAGATCCCTCTTCACCACAACCTCTCCAGCAAGTAGCATTTAGAGTAGGGTATATCTTATGAAGCTTAGCCGGTGTGAGGTACCAGCTGTAGAGTAGTTTTATATAGGATTCCTGAATGTGAGCAGAGAATGAGGATCTCTTAATGAGCCTAAATGCTTTAATCCAAGTCTTGTAATTTATGTCTGTCTCAAGATCTCTGTGCCACTGTACCGTATAGGAGGGTAGAAAATCTTTACTGGTAATAAGAAGTAATTTATAAATGATGGAGATTAGATGTCTTGGTGTGTGGCTCAAAATACAGATTTTTATCGAATGGAGTGGTTTCCCTACCTAAATCTGGTTTATGTTTAGCTGTATAATGTTTAAGCTAGTTATAATGTAACCATGAAGAGACGATATATACATGTATTTCTTGCAACCTACTCTGGGGTAGAATTTTACCATTTTCTATTATGCCTTGTAGTGAGCCTTCTTTGAGTGTGTATGGTGTGTTTTTATGTGAACCCAATTTATGAAATTGTAGATCAGGGTTTTCAAAAACCGGTAGTAGGGGGAACATTTTAGAGGAGATGTGTGTACTGGTCGCTATTAATCGATCACAAACATTTAAAATCTCAGCTGTCATATGATAATTTTGAATTTTCCTAGGTCTATTCTGAGAAGGTATCTAGGCTAATGTACCCATATTGTTAAGATTGAAAATTAGCCTGTCCAATTGTATCCAGGCCTTGTGATCAGAGTTATGAGACCATTCAACCAATCTCTGTAAAAATTTTGCCTTCCTATAGACATTTAGATCCGGAACCCCCAGGCCTCCTCTATCTCTAGCAAGATTTATGGTGCGCCTTGGATTCCTGAGTTTTATGTTAGCCCAAATAAACTGCTCAATTAAGTTTTGCAATTGTATCAGATACCCTGCTGGGAGTGTTATAGGAGTGGTTTGTAAAACAAAGGATGCTTGGTAAGATGTTAATTTTTAAGACCCTTACTCTTCCCAACCAGGATAGGGGTTTATTTTTCCAGGAGGAAAGGTCATTAGATATCTCATTTTTAAGAGGTAAATAGTTATATTTGAAGAGGTCTGATAGGTTAGAAGTCAGGTATATTTCTAGCTATTTGAATTTAGTCTGTGCAATTTTTATGTGATACTCTTTTTGTAAATTATATATAATGTTAGGTTGCGAGTTTATATTTAGTAATTCTGATTTATTCAAATTAAGGAGAACATTTGAAGCTTTGCCATAGGCTTTGAGTTCCTGTAGTAATTCTGGGATGGAAGTTTCTGCATTTGCTAAAGTGTATACAATATTGTCGACATAAAGTGCTTGTTTATATTCCTTGATATCTATATTTATTCCTGTGATATTTTTGTTATTCCTGATTTTTTGCGCTAGCGTCTCAATTGATAGTGCAAAAAGCAACAGGGATAGAGGGCAGCCCTGCCTAGTACCATTACTGATGTTAAAAGATTCAGAGAGTCTGCCATTGACTCTAATCTTAGCATTAGGGTTGGAGTAAAGTGTGAAAACCATGTTTAAGAAAGCTTTATTAAACCCCCTTGTTTCCATAGTTCAACGCAGAAATAGCCAATCGACCCTGTCGAAGACCTTCTCCTTGATGGTAGAAAACAATACTGCAGGAATCTTAGCTTCTCTAACATGAGATACCAACTGAAGAACTTTAATAGTATTGTCCCTAGCCTCTCTGCCAGAGACAAACCCCACCTGGTCGTTACATATTAAATCCGAAAGGTATTTGTTTAAGCGAGTTGCCAAAATATTTGCAAAAATTTTCATGTCGGTGTTAATTAGTGAAATGGGTCTACAATTTTCTGGATAATTTGACTGTTTGCTAGGTTTCAGAATAACAGTGATGTGGGCATCTAATAAAATTTTGCTAAGTTGGGGATTATCTCGAATATTGTTAAATAAGTTTAGCAAAGGTGTTGATAACTGGTCTTTAAATTTTTTATAATAAGATGAGGTAAACCCATCTGGACCCGGACTTTTACCGGTTGGAGTATTTTTTATTGCTTGATATAAGTCGTCTTTAGTGAGGGGGAATCTAAGTAATCCAAAGCTTCTTTTGTCAATTTGGGTAAGTCCAAACCATGTAGAAATTAGGTAATATGATTATTATATAAATCTGGTGTCGTATCAGTTTTTGAGGACTCTTTTATATTGTATAAAGAGTGAGAAGCTGAAGCAATGTGAGAACTACTTTTTAATGTATGGCCGTCTTTGGAATTAATAGTATGTATGTAAGACCGTAGCTGCTTGCGATGTAAAGATCTTGCCAAAATTTTCCCTGGCTTTCTACCTCCTTCATAATAGTATTGTTTCAGATGTAACACTTTCTTTTGATGGGTTTCTGCCAAAAGCTTTTAAAGTTCAAATTTTATATAATTGAGTTGGTTTTTGGTGGTTACACAATTGGGGTTGTTTGTTAATAAGGGCTCCGCGAATCACGCTTTTATGTGCTTCCCATACGATCATTACCGACGATGATGGAGATTTATTTATTTCAAAATATTCATCTAATGTTTTATTGAGGTCATTGACTATAAGAGGATTGTCCAAAATTGTATCATCATGTTTCCAAATTCTAGAAAGGATAGGGATATCAGGCCATAGTATGGAGCTTATGACCGGGGCATGATCTGACCAAGTTATATGACCTATTTCGCTTTTGTGTGTTATAGAAAGCCCACAAGAGTCTGTATAGCTATAGTTAATCCTGGAAAAACTGTTATGTGGATTAGAATAGAAAGAGTAGTCACGTGTTGTCGGGTGGAGAGTCCTCCAAGTGTCATGAAGAGCTAAGTCATAAAGTGTGGAATTAACTTGTTTAATTGTGGAGGATGGTGCACATGAAGTGCCTTTAGATGCATCAAGAAGTGGGTAGCGACTAAAATAAAATCACCAGCAAAAAACGTAATTCCCTTAGCGTGTTCCAGTACTCGGTTAGCAATTTTCTTAAAAAAGTTGTGGGCTTGGTTAAGCGAATAAATAGATATTCAGGTAATAAAGTGACAATGTAAAGTTCCCTTAAATATAAGGTATCTACCCTCTGGGTCTTTTTCTTAATGTGTCAGTTGGAATGGTATAGATTTGTGGAAGATAATACCTACTGCCCCTCTTTTTTTTGGACCAAAGGCAAAGTACGCCAAAGGATATTGAGGGTTGTGCCATCTGGGCTCCCTACCTTTCTGAAAATTGGTTTCTTGAACAAATATTATGTGGCTATTCAATTTACTTAATTCTCGAAATGCGATAGAGCACTTACCTGGACTGTTAAGACCTTTAGCGTTAATCGTTGTTAGATTCAGTAGGTGATTTGTGAATCTGCTTGATCTGGAGAGAGTGGCCATCTCAGGGGGTGTAGAATGGGGATGGGACAAGAAAAAAAAAGATAAGGGATAAATAATCGGGTAAGGGGAAGAAATTAGGTTCTCTGTCTATACTATGAGATTTCAGGTAGACAGCACAACTAGTTACTTGTAATCCACATAGTATTATAACTACTATATAGGCTAGCATCATAAAGTTTCCCACACCAATTGTTAAGTGGATTGACCAAAATTATTAATCAGCAGTGAGAGATCAGATAGGATGTGAAACGCCCGTAAAGATATAACGTTAAATAACTTATTGCAAACCTTAAGTGAAACATTCAAAAGCTTTGAAAATGTACGTCAAGTACGTAACCAGATAAACAACCTAGAGAAAGGAAATAACAAATATAGTTGAGTTATATTGCTTAATTACATAAGATTGAATGTATTTCCTATTGTAACTAAATAAAATATTATAACTTCAAAAAAGCAAAAACCTATCCCTTCAGTGGCAATGATAGGTATTTAAGCAAAGTTTCAGCACTGTAAGAGTCTATTCTTTAGTATTATGACTGCTACATAGACCAAAAACTTGAGGTTTCCCATGTCAATTGTTAAGTAGGTTGACCAAAATATACATTGATTACGTGACCAGAGAAACAATCTGGATAAAGGAGGTAACAAGTATAGTTGGGTTGTATCACGTAACTACCTAAGCTTGAATGTGTTTTCTTTTGTAACTAAATAAAATAATATAACTTCAGAAATACAAAACCCTATTCTATCAGTAACAAAGGTAGGTATTAAAGCAGAGTTTTGTTTGTCGTGATGAAGAGGCTCTATTGGTGGATTGTGTGACACTGGATGGAAGTTCAGATATCGACAAAGCTTTATATAGGAAAGAAATGCCTGTGCCCGGCCTGTAGATGGCAGTTTTATTGTTATTGTTGGCTATTATTGAAACTGTAATCCCCACCTATATTGTATTTGATGGTGGCGAAGCGTAGATGTGATATGACTCAACTCCCTTCATTTTTGCAAGGTTGTAGGAGAACGGTCTTTGAAGAAGTGAATTTCCTCGCCGGCATGAAAGACAGGATGTTTGGATCTTGCTCCTTGAAGGAATTTTACAATGTTATCCCTCGGGGGGGGGGGGGGGGGGGGGTTTAGCAGGAGGTCTAGGCCTAAGTCCCTTTCTATTGGTACGTCCAGTGATGTAGAGTTTCCTTTTAACTCTGAAGAGAGCTTGTAGATATCCTTCGATGTTTTGCGGGAGGATGGTCTCAGATACTTCACGGATGCTCAGATTGTTCTACGACATCTATTATCCAAGTTTTCCAGCTTATCATTAAGATATTGTAAATTGTCAGCATGATTTTGAAGGTCTGATGTGTTTTGCTGAACGCTGGTTTTGACACTTGTTATAGATGATTCTGTGTTAGAAACTCTTGTGCCTAGGACTGATAAGTCTTTCCTGAGATCCCCAAATAACCTTCTCATTTCATGAAGCACCCCTTTAATTTCATATTTAGATGAAACATGTTGAATGTCACTTTTAGTTACATATTGTGCTGTGATAGAGTCACTTGAATGGGCTGTAGGAGAAGAGGCAATTTGTTTAGGTTCCATCTCACTTCTAAAGTAATCCAGTTGGGAGTCAATAGGTTTTAGGTATTGTTTTAAAGGGTTTGTAGATAAGGTTTTGTCTGCCTTTCCACTCTTTTTATTAGGCATTACAATCTATCATAAGCGATACCTAGAAAAGGAGAATATAATATATAGATGTAGCAGTGCACAGAAACTTTCTGTTTCAATTTTATTGTGGAATAAGATTCTTGTGTAGCGCTCTCATAAGGGGAAGGAAATACCAAGGCAAACTTTTTGAAGTGTTGCTTGAATTACTTTGACACTGAGAGATCAGGGATTAGGTGTATAAGTAATAACTGGATGTAGTAGAAGCTTGTAATGCTAAAATGAGGGGCCTGCACATTTGTATTATCCTCTGAGAAAGTTCTCTTTCCTGTGGTAATACATTGAGTTCAAAGTTCCTTTGTAGGATGTAGCCCCAAGTGTGGTTATTTATTAATATTTTCCTTATGAAGTAAAGCTCTGGTAGCAATCCAGTTTTTCTTTTTACCTCTTGTCCTGTTCCCTCACCCTATTTTTTTTATTTGTTTCTATCTTCCTCTTGTTGTTATTCAAAATATGTATATATTTTCCTTTTCTGTTTCCTCTCCTTACTTTTAATTGTATGGGGCTCTAATGTACTTGATTGTGTATCCAGCTCCAGATTTTGGAGTCTATGTAGAGGCCCTCTATCTTTTTTGGTAGTGTGCCCTTTATGTGAGCCTGATGCCTGATTTAGTGGAGCGCTCAGGGTAGGATGGTGCTGTGGCTTAAACGGCTTACCCACAGTCGGTCTGGTACTGGTGTGCGGCTGCAACAAGTGAAGTAGTCGCAGATCCTGGAATGGCTGCCACATTGGCTGCACGTATACCCAGATCAGGTCCGTTAATCATAAAGAGTGTGTGCAGCTACAGTTTTATGGCCGAACATAGTAGATGTCCCATTCTTCTTTTAATAAAGTTGCTCCGCACGTGTATTTACCTTTTATGGACTCCTCTGCTATTTCCCTAGATGTTGTGCTCCCACTTTCTATCAAATAAAAGGGTGATTAGATGCCTTGAAATATTAAATCATCAGTCTGGGGATGAGGAACCCTTTTACATTGCGACCATCTCCCAGCGTGGCCAAACTCTGCCCACTCTATTTACATTTTAAAGAAAAACATAATAATAACATAAAAGATTTGAAGTACTAGGGTCTCTGTAGAGTGCAACATGACCGTAGAGGGGGTAATTTTGAGAATAAGTTCCTTAAGAAAGAATTAATTTATAATTTTAACACGTTATTCCAATGGTTTTGTATAAAAATGGAGAGGATTGGGGAACTTCCGGGCGGCGGCCATGATAGGTCGCAAGACTGACTACTTCTTCAGGTCCTGGTGCTAATTTGTACATAATTCATTCTCTAACACACCATCAAATGGTAATTTTCACTTATCATTCTACAGAGGAGAGAGCTTTTGTGAAAGATATAGGTACTTTTGGATTTGACGCTGAATTCAGCCTACCGGAGAACTTTTAAGGTTGCGGCCTGTTACTCAACCCCCCGGCAGGGCACTTGCCTCTGTCGTTATAGTGCAGTGTAAACTCCGCAAGACACTGCAGGTCCTTACTTAACACTGATATCTCGGAGTTAAATCTCTGCTAAAATGGAGAAAGCAGCGGAGGGGACATTATTAAAACTCCTAGAAGAGCATTTCCAAAATTTACATGCGTTATTCAAAAACTGCTTTGATGGGATATACCAACAACGTGAGCTACATAGAGAGAGAAATGGCGACTTGGGGAAATCTCCTACTGCTGCTGCTGACACTACTAAGGAAGGTGGGCGCTGTGAAGGGGCACATTCACCAATCAACACTAGTCCGACTCCCCACATACCTGTAGCTCATACAATACTAGAGCTGCCGACCACTTGCAGCGGAGAGAGCGGGGGGCGCTTGATGGGGTCCCCATTGCCCTCGCTGGTGGAAGCGAGTATGCCTGATGTGGGCCTGATAGTCCCACCGCTTCTGGACCAGGATGAGCCTTCAGCTATGAGGGTTGAATATAGCCCTGCTCTATCAGCAATGGAGGAGACCGGACACCTGATTGAAGCTGGAAGCCTAAATAGGCAACAGCCGAAGTGGATGAGAGAGCTGTTGCCGGTGCGGGCGGATCACCGGGACTCAGTTTCCCGACAGAGTATGATGCTGTGGCTGCAGGAGGAGAATGCCATTACAGTCACGCTGCAGCTTCAATCCACAGAATCTCTTAGCTTGCTATGCCTACTGCCGGAGTCCGGACATTCACTAGCTAGTGGAGTGATCATCAACAAAGCTACCGCTGCAACTACGGATCTCCACTCTTGCCCCTTTAGGCTAAAAGTTATGGTATGGAGAGGTGATCTTTCAGAGGAGGCGCAGGTGAGCTGGGACCCTGGTGGACTTGGGGCCCTGGACCGAGAGTTGGGTCTGATTTGTGGTCAGAGTTTTTTCGTAAGCTGTCAGGGGATCTCAAGTCAGGTGAGGCTGTAGCTTTAAGACTTAGCCTATTATACCCTCACTCAATAATGTCGGTACAACATCCCACACCTATCTAGTTTTATTTGGTGTCCATGATAGGTTTATTCCCTTGGCCTTAGACCCTATCCTTCCCCCTCCCCCTCCCCTCTCTCATGGATGACCCCCCCTCCACCCCCCCTCCTCTTTTATGGATGATCCCCCCCCCTCCCCTCCACCCTCCCCTTTTTCTCTTTTCTTTTTCCTTTTCCCTTTTTCCCTTTCTTCAGTTACTTCTGACTTAAGTGAACAATTATGTAATACCCTTACTTTAGATATTGAGGTTACAGATGTTTAGTTGATCCATTAATGTATATACTGTGTTTTCTTATGTATCCATTTCTTTTGTCATTTTACTGAAATAGTATGCTTTGGTCGTACTAATGTTGTACTTCTTTATTTCATATGAAAAATCTAATAAAAATTACTTTAAAAAAAAAAAATATATATAAAAAAAAAAAGAAAAAAAAAAAAAAAAATGGAGAGGATTGTATAATTTTAGACAACTATGAATAATAAAAATAAAGGACGATTTTAGTACACTAATATATCTATTTTAAGTTTTTTTGGTATTAATGAATTTTATTATTAATTACCTATTATGGTTTTAAATTATGATAACATAATTTTATGTGGGGGAATATATAGGTTTTATGATTAACTGTTAGAACTAATTAAATTGGCAATAAATCTGATAAATGACTTAAATTAATTGGCAATGGCTCTTTTTGAAATGATTAAAATATAGTATATTATTGGAGCTGAAAGTAATTTATGGTGCATATATAGAAAAATGAAAAAAGAAGTGTACTAACTAAAGAAAGGAAATAATCCATGCGAAACATGGATTATAAAAAAGGTGCTTTATCCCTTTAAATATTGGGAAGGAAACGTAACAGTATAGAAAACCAATCAAAACAGAGAATGGGGGATTTAAACTGAGTCAAGCTGACACACAGGCCCCTATTTATCAAGGTCTGTCGGACCTGATCTGACAGTGCGGATCAGGTCCGACAGACCTCGCTGAATACGGCGAGCAATACGCTCACCGTATTCAGCATTGCACCAGCAGCTCACAAGAGCTGCTGGTGCAAAGCCCCCCCTGCAGACTCGCGGCCAATGGGCCGCCAGCAGGGAGGTGTCGATCAACCCGATCGTACTCGTTCGGGTTGATTTCCGGCGATGTGTGTCCGCCTGCTCAGAGCAGGCGGACAGGTTATGGAGCAGCGGTCTTTGTGACCTCTGCTTCATAACTGCTGTTTCTGGCGAGCTTGCAGGCTCGCCAGAAACACAGGGCATCAAGCTCCATTCCGAGCTTGATACATATGCCCCGATGTATCTTAACAAAGCCCTGGAATAGGGTGAAACGGGTAGAACTGTGGCAGTGATGAAACTGAGATACTGATAAACAGTTGGAGAGTTTCTGTGAGCTGCAAAATCATAGTTAAAGCAAGTTGATAAAAAGGATAGGTCTAAGCTCTGCATACTTAGTACTCAAGTGCAGAGTGAAATCAGTCCCTATCCTAGGAGCTGAACGCAGGTTGGGATCCAGAGTGTGAAAAGAATACTTGCGCAAGTATACAACTAGTGTCGGCAGTAATTGATGTCAAACCGACCGACAGGAGCAGCATGTGAGACCCAGAAGTCTACCGCTTTGAGAGAGAAGCAAAAACGAAACCGGGGTAAATCCTACATCAACAAAAGAATGAACAGAAACAGCAGGTAAAGCTCTGACCATTTACCCATAAGAGAAAAAAGGTAAGAAAGCTTCCCGGTTAAACAACACTGTGAAATCTGAACGGAGAAAAATTTGTGCCGTTTTCAGCATCGTGATTTTTAAACAAGCATCAGACCACTTTGAATTTCAGACTGTGTTATTTGAGATAAAAATTCATAAAGTGCGAAGGAAATTTATGAATGGACTTTGAGATCGAACAATAGTTTTTAGTGGATTTTGAGTCATTTGCCTTTTTAGGATTTTAAAAATTGATGTTGAATTTGTTGTGTGTGTTTTGATGAATTTTATGTACCAAAGTTGTTGATCAATTAAAACGTATGCACCTTAAATAGAAGTTTACAGATAACTATCAGATCCCTTATTATTCCTGTTACGTATTAATGTGAATTTTGAATACAGGTTTGTAGATGTCTATCTAATCCCTTGCAGCAGGGCTGCTTATTAAACACACATATACTGTATAAAGAAACAGCAGCTTGTGAAAATGTACCTTTTCTAATAAATGGTGATTGATTTACGGTCTGGTGATGGCTTTTTATGCTGCTGTGAAGCCATTGGGATACACACCGGATCCTTTTCACAAGCTGCTGTTTCTTTGGATAAATTTATATGGCCATGCACAGTGATGACGGTGATGCTGGTGAGTGCTGATCTTACTGTATATATATATATATATATATATATATATATATATATATATATATATACACATACAGGTATCCCTCAGTTTACACCGGGTTAGGTTCCAGAAGGAATGGTTATAAATTGAAACCATTGTAAATTGAAACCCAGTTTATAATGTAAGTCAGTGGGTGAGGGAGTTAGGTTCCAGGCCCCTCTCAAAATTGGCATAAGTAACACCTAATACATTATTTTAAAGCTTTGAAATGAAGACTTTAAATGCTAAACAGCATTATAAACCTAATAAAATAATCACACAACACATAATATATAATTAAACTAAGATAAATTAATAAAAACTTTTGCTAAACAGCATTATAAACCTAATAAAATAATCACACAACACAGACTTGCATTTTTCTGCAAACAGTTCTTTCTATGCATTCCAATCTGGACTGATTTATAGACAGGAAGATCTTGTTCCTTTGCATGCTGCTCGATAGCTCAGGTCTGGTTAAACTGATTAATTTCAGCTTGCTTGGCTTGCATATCTTTGCTGCAACACAAGCGGACAGCTCCACCTACTGGCTATTTTAATCAATGCACTGCTTCTCAATGCTTTTCAAAAGCAGTCACATGACTGAAAAAAAAGTTGTTATTCTGAAACAGTGGAAATTGAACCATTGTAAACCGAGGGCCACCTGTATATATATATATATATATATATATATATATATATATACTGTTGATTGACAGAGATGCTGATTTAACCTAATTGCTCTTAGCTCCCTCTCAAACTAAAATTTGTTTGACTATAGAAATATAACTATCTAGGAAGAAGACAGTCTAAAGAGTGGCATTTTAGGTAAAGATCTGTGCTTCACTTCATACCAATATCAAAACCAGATGGAATACACCCAAGGTTTTACAGGAATTTAGCATTGTTATTGACAAACCTCTACTCTTAATTTCTTTCTATAAGGCAGGGAGAGTCCACAACTTCATTCCTTACTGTTGGGAACTACAACACCTGGCAGCCAGGAGGAGGCAAAGACACCCCAGCCAAAGGCTTAAATATCCCTCCCACTTCCTCCATCCCCCAGTCATTCTTTGTCTTTTGTTACTAGAGGAGGATGGCAGAGAAGTGTCAGAAGATCCGGTTAGTCCTTAAATGGGTATGTTACCTTCAAGAAAGGACTGGAGTTTTAAGCAATCATCATATTGATGAACGTTAGAGTCTGGAGATGCAGGGAAAGTTTTTCTGTGAAACGATCCAGACTATCTAACAGATCCTGGGCAATCAGTGTTAACGAGTTACACTGCTTGGCTTTTTACACTCAGGTCCCTGTCAGAACACTGCGGCAAGGCTGTCACACTTGAGAGGCTGTATCTGTTCCACAGCATAGATCCTGGAGGGTAAGTCCGCTTTATTTTACTATGTAGCAGAGAGACCTAATATTAGGGTCACAGTGTGACTCCTCATAACCTCAATAGGATCAAGGGTTAATATCTCCTTTAATTCAGAGATTAATTTGGGGATATATATATATATATATATATATATATATACTGCTCTGTTCTCTGCTTTTTGGGTCTGTTATTTGGAGCTAAACCTGACATTTGACAAAGGTGTAATTGCACACCGAAACGTTATGTCCTTTTAATGATACAATGAATTAAATGCTATATTTTATGAAGACCAGTGAGTGCCTTTTATTTGATGGGATTCTGGATGTGGTTCTAAAGTGCACCCTGGCAGCTGACTGATACTGTAAGATTGTGCTCATCCTTCCTTGGGAAATCATTATACCCGTGTGTGTATATATATATATATATATACAGTGGGGCAAAAAAGTATTTAGTCAGCCACCAATTGTGCAAGTTCTCCCACTTAAGAAGATGAGAGAGGCTTGTAATTTTTATCATAGGTATACCTCAACTATGAGAGACAAAATGTGGAAACAAATCCAGACAATCACATTTTATGATTTGGAAAAAATTTATTTGCATATTAAATGGTGGAAAATAACTATTTGGTCACCTACAAACAAGCAAGATTTCTGGCTCTCAAAGACCTGTTTCTTCTTCTTTAAGAAGCTCCTCTGTCCTACACTCATTACCTGTATTAATGACACCTGTTTGAACTTGTTATCAGTATAAAAGATACCTGTCCACAACCTCAAACAGTCACACTCCAAACTCCACTATGGTGAAGATCAAAGAGCTGTCGAAGGACATCAGAAACAAAATTGTAGACCTGCACCAGGCTGGGAAGACTGAATCTGCAATAGGCAAGCAGCTTGGTGTGAAGAAATCAACTGCGGGAGCAATAATTAGAAAATGGAAGACATACAAGACCACTGATAATCTCCCTCGATCTGGGGCTCCACGCAAGATCTCACCCTGTGGGGTCAAAATGATTACAAGAACGGTAAACAAACATCCCAGAACCAAATGGGGGGACCTAGTGAATGACCTGCAGAGAGCTGGGACCAACGTAACAAAGGCTACCATCAGTAACACACTACGCCACCAGGGACTCAGATCCTGCAGTACCAGACGTGTCCCTCTGCTTAAGCCAGTACATGTCCGGGCCTGTCTGAAGTATGTTAGAGAGTATTTGGATAATCCAGAAGCAAATTGGGAGAATGTCATATGGTCAGATGAAACCAAAGTAGAACTGTTTGGTAGAAACACAACTCGTCGTGTTTGAAGGAGAGAGAATGCTGAGTTGCAACCAAAGAACACCATACCTACTGTGAAGCATGGGGGTGGCAACATCATGCTTTGGGGCTGTTTCTCTGCAAAGGGAACAGGACGACTGATCCGTGTACAAGAGAGAATTAATGGGGCCATGTATCATGAGATTTTGAGTGCAAACCTCCTTCCATCAGCAAGGGCATTGTAGATGAAACGTGGCTGGGTCTTTCAGCATGACAATGATCCCAAACACACCACCTGAGCAATGAAGGAATGGCTTCGGAAGAAGCATTTCAAGGTCCTGGAGTGGCCTAGCCAGTCTCCAGATCTCAACTCCATAGAAAACTTTGGAGGGAGTTGAAAGTCAGTGTTGCCCAACGACAGCCCCAAAACATCACTGCTCTAGAGGAGATATGCATGAAGGAATAGGCCAACATACCAGCAACAGTGTGTGACAACCTTGTGAAGACTTACAGAAAACGTTTGACCTTTGTCATTGCCAACAAAGGATATGTAACAAAGTATTGAGATTAACTTTTTATATTGACCAAATACTTATTTTCCACCATAATTTGCAATCAAATAATGTGATTGTCTGGATTTGTTTCCACATTTTGTCTCTCATAGTTGAGGTATACCTATGATGAAAATTACAGGCCTCTCTCATCTTCTTAAGTGGGAGAACTTGCACAATTGGTGGCTGACTAAATACTTTTTTGCCCCACTGTATATAATAATATATATATGTACTGCTTTGGCATACATTATGAAGGTTTAGGCTCAAATAGACTGCGTACCTTTTGGCAATGGAACATACAGGTTTCACTTTCGTTTTTGTGAGTTGCGCAGCTTCTGATAGCTTTGTGTGCTTTTTTATAGCAGGGGAGGTCCCTTCTTGTGCACCACATAATCGGGTGAGGCTCATTATGTTTTCATTGCAATCTTACTGCAGGAACTCTGGCCATCCTAGGAGAGCATTCTATAACTGTCTTGGTCTAGGAGGTGGTATGTGCCCCAGCCATTGGGGGTTATAAAGGTGCCTCTTTTTATTTTTAAAATTAGTCCTAGATAAATTGTTGCTTAAATCTTTTTCCTTACTGTAGGATTGCATCTCCAGCAAAGGAGGACTCTGATAACATGTTAGAAGGTTCTGCAACCTCTATTGTAAATAATAATTCCTGTTAATACTGTGAGGAGGTGGTGGTTTGTCCACCTGCTCAATTTTGTTCCAATTGCCTGGGTACCATTCTAAAGTCTAAGAAGGTAGCTAATTCTGCTAACCCCCCTAGCATAAATAGTCCCTCTGAGCCATCAACCTCTCAGGATTCTGTGGTCCGGGAGATGTCTACCCTATCCCCTCAAACCGCTACACGCACGGTTTTTTTCCCACTGCGGGCTTTACCAAGCAGTTACAATCTGCTGTGTTTGCAGCCCTGAGTGCCTTACCTATCTCTGGGAAATGTAAGAGAAAGGTTAAACATAGTTCTACTGAATTAGATTCAGCTAATTTCCAATCAGATTTAGCCAGTATATCTCAATTGTCCGAGGATGAGTTAAACTCTGTAGTGTCAAAGGGTGAGCTCTAGGAGACGGAGACTTCATGTACTAAACCCCCTCCTTCCGAGGTTAGGTTTAAGATTGAGCATCTGCGTTTTTGCTAAAGGAGGTTTTGTCTACATTAAAGGTTTCAGAAGCAACACTACCAGAGGAACCCAAGATTCTTAAGTTAGACAGGGTTTATGAGGACAGAAAGATTCCACAAACTTTTCCTGTCCCAGTTCGCATGGCGAATATTATCAGTAGTGAATGGGAAAGAGTTTGAACTTCTTTTTCCCCTTCGTCAACTTTCAAAAAGTTATTCCCGGTCCCTGATTCTCAGCTGGAATTGTGGTGTTCCATTCCTAAGGTGGATGGTGCAATTTTGATGCTAACTAAGTGTACCACTATCCCTCTGGAAGATAGTTCTTCCTTTAGGGAACCCATGCACAAGAAGTTGGAAAATTTCCTGATAAGAATCTTCCAACACACATGATTATTTTTTTTTCAACCAGGGTCGGCAGTTGTCGCTGCGGCTGGGGCCGCCACCTACTGGTTTCACTCTCTGTCGGAATTTATCGAGATGGAATCTCCATTTGAGGATATTCAGTAGAGGATTAAGGCTTTAAGAATAGCTAACTCCTTTATCTGTGATGCAAATATGCAGATTATACGTCTGAATGCAAAGGCTTCAGATTTTGCGATCCTAGCTCGCAGGGCTCTCTGGTTGAAATCTTGGTCTGCGGATATGGTTTCTAAATCCAGACTCCTTTCCTTACCTTTCATGGGGAAGGTTTTATTTGGTCCAGGCCTGGACTCTATCATTTCTACTGTTACCAGAGAAAAGGGTGCTTTCCTTCCACAAGATAAGAAGAACAGACCTAAGGGATGGCAGTCCTCTAATTTTTGTTCCTTTCGTTTCGACAAGTCCCAGAAAACGCAATCATCCTCCAAGCCTGAGAAAGGTTCTGGGTGCTCTTATGGTGGTGGCCAGAAGTCAAGGAATTGCAATAGTAATTCGACATCTTGGTACAGGCACCATATTTTCGTCTGGCAATAGATCATTTAGATTTTCTTCTGAGTCTTCGGTCTCGAGGATGGAGGAAAAGAGTTCTCTTACTCCAAATAACAGGGATAATTTCCTGGGTACGGTTATAGACACGGTGTCCATGAGGATCTTTCTAACAGTTCAGAGACATTGCAAGCTGACATCAGCATGCCTTGCCCTCCAGGCCGCCTCAAGATCTTTGGTGACCCAATGCATGGAGGTGATTGATTTGTTCTCTTGGTGGCTCTGTCAAGATCACCCGTCTCAAGGCATGTGCTTCTTGAGACCGTCCTTGGAGATTGCAACTATGGACGCCAGCCTTTCAGGCTGGGAGGCTGCCTGGGGTGCCGAGAAGGCACAAGGTTTGTGTACTCAGGAGGCGTCCACTCTTCCAATCAATATTTTGGAACTACAGGCAATCTTCAATGCGCTGAAGGCTTGGCCCCTTCTGAGTTCATCCCAGTTTATCAGATTTCAATCAGACAATATAATGACGATTGCTTACATCAACCATCAGGGAGGAATGAGAAGTTCCTTAGTGATGAGGGAGGTGTCTCCAATCCTAGAATGGGCAGAAGCCCACAGCTGTGTGCTGTCAGTGATACACATTCTGGCTGTGGACAACTGGGAAGCAAACTTCCTCAGCAGACAACCTTTTCACCTGGGGGAATGGTCTCTCCACCCCGTGGTATTTGGAGAGATTTACAGCAGATGCGAGATGCCAGAGATAGATCTTGTGGCCTCTTGTCTCAATGCCAAACTACCCAGGTACAGGTTGAGACTGAGGGACCCTCAAGCAGAGTTAATAGATGCTCTAGTGGTTCCATGGAGGTTCAGACTTATATCTCTTTCCTCCATTGCGTCTTTTCCCTTGTGTGGTTGCCCGCATCAAGCAGGAGCTAGCATCAGTGATTCTAAATGCTCCATCCTCGCCATGAAGGACCTGGTTCGTGTATCCGGTGAGAATGTCCTCTTCTCCTCCGTGGAGGTTACCTTGTCGCAGGCATCTGCTGATACAGGGTCCCTTCCTTCATCAAAATCTAGATTCTCTTAAGCTGACTGTGTGAAGATTGAACGCTTAGTCTTAGCCAGGAGAGGATTCTCTTAGAGTGTCATAGACACTTTGATTCAAGCTCGTAAGCCGGTTACTCGGCACATCTACCATAAGGTATGGCGAACTTACCTGCACTGGTGTGTGGAGCGTGGTTTTTCTTGGCATAAGGTAAAGGTTGCCAGAATTTTATCTTTTTTCCAGAATGGTTTGGAGAAGGGTCTATCTGCCCGTCTGGAGAACCACTTTTCTGCCAGAATGGTTTGGAGAACCACTTCTGCCCGTCTGGAGAACTACTTCTGCCCGTCTGGAGGACCACTTCTGCTGGCTTAGTTGAGGACTTCGGCCCGGTTGGGTGAAGACTTCTCACGGTGATCTTCAAAGGATTAGTGTTAGGTTTTTTAAGGGGGGATTGGGTGGGTTTTAGAGTAGGGTTGGTTGTGTGGGTGGTGGGTTTTAATATGGGGGGGGTTGTAATTTTTTTTTACAGGTAAAAGAGCTGATTACTTTGGGGCAATGCCCCGCAAAAAGCCCTTTTAAGGGCTATTTGTAATTTAGTGTAGGGTAGGGCTTTTTTATTTTGGGGGGGGGCTTTTTTTATTTTGTTAGGGGGATTAGATTAGGTGTAATTAGTTTAAAAATCTTGTAATTTGTTTATTATTTTCTGTAATTTAGTGGGGGGTTTTTGTACTTTAGATAACTTTATTTAATTGTATTTAGTTTATGGAATTTATTTAATTATAGTGTAGTGTTAGGTGTAATTGTAATTTAGGTTAGGTTTTATTTTACAGGTATATTTGTATTTATTTTAACTAGGAAGTTATTAAATAGTTAATAACTATTTAATAACTATTGTACCTAGTTAAAATAAATACAAAGTTGCCTGTAAAATAAAAATAAACCCTAAGCTAGCTACAATGTAACTATTCGTTATGTTGTAGCTATCTTAGTGTTTATTTTATAGGTAAGTATTTAGTTTTAAATAGGAATAATTTAGTTAATGATAGTAATATTTATTTAGATTTATTTAGCTGGTAGAAAATTGAGCATACCTGGTAGAAAATTGATAACTAGCAAAAGTAGTCCGATTGTGCCGAATTTGCATTCGGAACATCTGTAGTGACGTAAGCATCGATCTGTGTCGGACTGAGTCCGGCAGATCGTATGTTACGTCACAAAATTCTACTTTTGCCGGTCTGTAAGGTTTGATAACTAAGGGGAATCAGGCTCGCCACAAATAAACGGCCTAATATGTGATAGGTAAAGGCCGTTTATTGGGCTCACGCTCGAACTCCTTAAGAGACGCTACGGCTCTATATATTTAGTAACCAGACCGGAAATTACTGAAACCGGAAATACAACTCCGGGGACAGCTCTGAACCGGAAATGACGTCACAATTTTGCTGAAACCGGAAACAAAACTCCGTGGGCAATTCATGAAACTTCTTGATACTCTCCAATCTGTGCAATTATGAATTATTATCTATCATTTCTAGCTAGATGTATCACTATAGTCTTTGGCACAACGAGTCTGTTATAGAAAGTTACTTTACTTTGTGCAGATACACAGTTGTACCAGAAGTGACATCACTGTCAACAACAACCGGAAGTCAGAATCCGATACCACTCTAACTAACTACACATAGGAGACGTAAATCTTGTCTAGTACCTATTTTAATTTAAGTACATACAGATATTCTGGCTAAAATTAAATCAAGGATTTACATTGGATAACAATGCCCACACTTATGAATACAATGCCCATACCCACAATGCATCCAACAGGAAGTGGGCGGAGCTTCAAGTTTTGGCGCAAAAACTCATAATGTTTATTTGCTACAATACCCTTTATAAGGATACAACTTCCTAAATAAACTCAGTCTTGATAAAGGCCTTATTGGGGCCGAAACGCGTCGACTGAGTATTGGTAAGCCTATTCCCATTTATGTACTATTGTGTGAAGTTATCTGCACCATATTTTCCTTTATATTTTTAGGTGGATATCGTTTTTTGTTTTTTTTTGGGCCATATCTGGTTTAGACTCTAATCCTGTTTCACACTCCTGTGGACCCAGCCCCTCTTCTCTTCACACCTACAAGGATATATCTACACTGTGGGATCACTACAAGGAATATCCATTCAAGTTTGGGTGACTACTTTCATCTTGTTTTACACCTGATTTTTCAATTTTTTCTCAATTTTTAATCACTGAATTGCAATTCACAGCATTGAATACACTAGACTGTTTTCACCAAGACACTATTTTTCTTTTTTCTTTTAAGACATTTTTCACGATGATTTTTTGATTCTGTATTTTTGATTCTGTATTTGTATTTTTTCTACACTTCCACACATTTTTTGGACACGTGACATTCTTTTTAATTCAGATTATTCTTATTACCAAGTTCAACAATTGTCTGTTGATTATCTACTGCTGAAAATCTACTGTCGACCATTTTTTTTTGCATATTGTTTTTACATTTGTTTACTGTTTTTATTGCTCTTCATGGATCCACGATTTACATTGTTTTTAGATATTGTTATTAAATATTTTAGTACATTTACTCGTAGTGCTATTTCCTCTGCCTCCAGTTTGGTAGGCGCTTGGGGGTCCCCCTCTCGCTATTTGACTCTTATTGGTGGTTACTAGGTTACACCCCTCCCCCAAGCTAAGGGTAATAGAGTAGGCGCTAGTCCCATCCCTTTAACAACTGTATAAGTCTTGTTGATCTGTAAAAAAAAAAGTTAAAAAGTTAAAAATAAATATATTTAATTTTTTTTTCAAAAAAAAAGTTCAAAACCAACTTAGCACCCAGGTGGGAAATGGCTTTGCAGACAAAGGGTTAAGCCTTTGGCTGTGTTGTCTTAGCCTCCTCCTGGTGACCAGGTGTAGTATTTCCCAACAGTAAGGAATGAAGTCATGGACTCTCCCTGCCAGGAAAGAAAGTAATTTATCTGGTAAGCATACGTTTTGTTTTTTCAAGACTCATTATCCTCAGGCATAGTACCCCAGGACTGGCATCAAGCTGATGTAGTGCCACTCTTTAAAAAGAGAAGCAGGACTGATCAAAGACGCTGTAGACCAGTTAGTCTGACTTCAATAGTGGTAAAGATACTTGAAGCGATTATAAAGGATTATATTGATGAGTATATTCGTGTAAACAAGATTATGAGTTCAAATCAGCATGGTTTTATGAGAAATAGATCATGTCAAACTAATTTAATTAGATTCTTTGAGGAAGTAAGTAAAAATATAGATAAATGTGTATCAGTTGATGTAATATATTTGATGCAATGCCACATGAGAGATTAATGTACAAAATTAAGGGACTGGGAATAGTTGAAAATGTTAGCTCCTGGATAAATAACTGGATAAAAGATAGGGAGCAATTTGTAGTAGTAAATGGATCATACTCAGATTGGACAAAGGTAATCAGTGGAGTCCCCCAGGAATCAGTATTGGGCCCTGTTCTTATTAATATGTTTTATTAATGACTTGTAGCAAGGATTAAATAGCAACATTTCTGTTTTTGAAGATGATATAAATTTGTTTAAGGTTATTAGGTCAGGGCAGGATGAACTTGCTTTACACAGGGATCAGCAAAAATAAGAATGAGCAGGTAAATGGAAATTAAAATTTAAGACTTAAAAATGCAAGGTTCTACATTTTGGAAGTAAAAACAAGCAGGCAATCTATGATTTAAATAGAACTAGACTTAGCCAAAAAGAGGAGGAAATGGATTTGGGAGTAGTAATAAATAACAAGCTAAAAATGGGTGCACAATGCAGGACCACGGCTTCTAAGGCTAAAAAGATACCAGCATGTATTAAAAGAGGCATTGATGCAAGGGAGGAAAGCATAATTATGTCACTATATAAATCCCTGGTAAAAACATTGAGTGCAGTTCTGGGGACCAATCTCAAAAAAAGACATTGCAGACTTAGAAAAAGTTCAAATAAGGGCCACAAAACTAATAAGGGGAATGGAGAATTTGAGCTATGAGGAGAGGTTAGCCAAACT
The DNA here is from genome assembly GCF_027579735.1 of Bombina bombina. Taxonomy (NCBI): domain Eukaryota; kingdom Metazoa; phylum Chordata; class Amphibia; order Anura; family Bombinatoridae; genus Bombina; species Bombina bombina. The sequence continues at coordinate 133,660,246 of NC_069502.1, read as the reverse complement.
GGGTCTGTTTTCTCTAGAAAAAAAGGACTTGAGAGGTGACATGATTACTTTATATAAATATATTCAAGGCCCATATACAGAGATGGCAGAAGCTCTGTTTATTCCAAGAAAATTGTTTGTCACAATTTAAGGCTGGAGGAAAGGAGATCTAATCTCCTGCGACGTAAATGTTTTTTCACTGTAAGAGCAATAAAATTGTTGAACTCATTACCTGAGGAGGTAGTGAATGCCAATACCTTAGATACATTTAAAAATGGTTTAGAAACATTTCTGGTTAGAAACAGAATTCAGGGATATTATTGCTTGTGTTAAATGTGTCACCTCTTTAAAATGGGATTAATTTAAGATCAACTGTAGCTCTTTTGTAAGTATATTAGATTGTATAGTTTGATCTCGATGGATCTGTCTTTTTTTTACCTCATCTACTATGTATATTAAATGTCTATATATGAATGTAATACTTTATGTTAAAATGTTTTATATTTGTATTATAAAACTTTTATTCTAGCCCTACCAATTTAATTAAGGTATCAAGTCATACTAATTCTTCTAGCTCTATTTTTGATTGTTCTTGAGTGCAACCCATAGCTTTCTATTTTTAATATGAGCGCTGTTTAGTGTGGTCGCAATACCCATTAAAATTACCGGGTGCTCTAAAAGGCATGCCGGACGCTCTAAATATTCTCTGGTAATTTATTTAGCGTCCTAATTTTAGCGCTTTCCAGTGATATTAATATTGCAACCTGCGCTATCGATAGCACTCAACTTGCAATATGGCCCGCGCTGGCAGCAGTGTTTGCAATGTTATCCATTGTTAAAAAGATTTCTGTCATATAATGCTAAAGACACAGCTCCTCAACAAAGGATTCTGACAGAAAAAAATTAATAAGATAATGGCAGTAATTTAGTTTTTTGTTTTTTTTCCCCAATCTCATTTAAGATGAGAAATGCCTGTAATTCTCAACACATTTGAATAGGAGCCAAACATTGCACCACATTATTTGTTTAATGCCTGTAACATTTTCCCTTTTCAGTGTGGATCTAGATATTTTTTTTTTTTTTTAAATGTTACTTCTTAGTGAATATTGTGAATATAAGTTTTTTTATGCACAATTTCATAGTAGAAATATATTTATGTTTAAAACATAGTAATAAACTCTGTTTACATTTTCCATTTATATCTAATACATGTAAAATAAGGTGATGCAGTAAATGTCAACTCATTATTTATATATGCATAGAATATATCAGAAATGAAGTAATGAATTACAAAAGGCCTAAAAACACAATAAATGTTTTAAAAGCATATGCAACTGCTTCCTTATTATTGTTTTTTTTTTTTTTTCAAAACTCAGCACATTGTGGTAACAGACAACCTTAAAGCCCTTTTTATCTTATTTCCATCGATTGTGGCCAGTTAGAATTGACTGTAAATGAGTGTATTTGTGTATTTTCTCCTTGAAGCAATCGCTGTGTAATATGTAACAGTTCAGACAATTTTAAGCATTCTGCCTCTCCTCTAGCCTCTCCAATGAGCTTGGGGTGCGATCCAATATACGGTGCAGGTTTCGGCGCAAGTGTGGAAACCTGCGCCGCCCGTAGTTTCACCTCGCACATCGAGCTATCACATATACGGCGCAGACAGTTGCTAAAGTGCCGTAAGTCGGACAAACTAGCGTTGTCCAGAAATAAGCTTAACTACAAATTTCTGGAGTCGCCAGTGACTTACGGCACTTTAGAAACTGCCGCCGCCTAAAATAACTAACTAAAGTCTTAAATCTCCCGTAACTGTCTAACACGCCTCCCAAAAATAGCCCGACACGTATACTCCTCTATCTGCAATCCCCCCTCTCACTCCTAACAATAAATGTATTAACCCCTAAACTGCCGCTCCCGGACCCCGCCGCCACCTATATTATATGTATTACCCCCTAATCTGAGCCCCCTACACCGCCGCCACCTATATTAAATTTATTAATCCCTAATCTGATCCCCCTACACCGCCGCCACCTATATTAAATTTATTAACCACTAATCTGATCCCCCTACACCGCCGCCACCTATATTAAATTTATTAACCCCTAATCTGAGCCCCCTACACCGCCGCCACCTATATTAAATTTATTAACCCCTAAACCTAAGTCTAACCCTAACACCCCCTAACTTAATTATTATTTAAATAAATCTAAATGATATTAATATTATTAACTAAATTATTCCTATTTAAAACTAAATATACTACCTATAAAATAAACCCTAAGATAGCTACAATATAATTAATAATTACATTGTAGCTATTTTAGGGTTTATATTTATTTTACAGGTAACTTTGTATTTATTTTAACTAGGTACAATAGCTATTAAATAGTTAATAACTATTTAATAGCTACTTAGTTAAAATAATTACAAAATTACCTGTAAAATAAATCCTAACCTAAGTTACCATTACACCTAACACTACACTATCAATAAATTAATTAAATAAACTACAATTATCTAAACTAAAATACAATTAAATAAACTAAACTATATTACAAAAACAAATAAACACTAAATTACAAAAAATAAAAAAAGATTACAAGAATTTTAAGATAATTACTCCTAATCTAAGCCCCCTAATAAAATTAAAAAGTCCCCCAAAATTTCCCTACCCTAAACTAAATTACAAAAGTAATCAGCTCTATTACCAGCCCTTAAAAGGGCCTTTTGCAGGGCATTGCCCCAAAGTAATCAGCTCTTTTACCTGTAAAAAAAAAAAGAACACCCCCTATTACAACCCACCACCCACACACCCCTACTCTAAAACCCACCTGATCCCCCCTTAAAAAAATCTAAGTATAACCCCCCAGTGGTCCTTACCTGTTCTGAAGACTGGCGGAGAAGGTCCTGTTCCAGGCGGTGAAGTTTTCTACCAAGCGGCGACCTCTTCTTCTTCCAGGAACCAGCCGGCGCGGAGTGGAGGAGTTGAAGATCGATGACCGCGGAGCTGAAGACCGTCCACTCTGGAACTGAAGACCGGCGATGCTGGAACTGAAGATCCGCAAAGCTGGAACTGAAGACCGTGGAGCCATGGAGCGTGGAGGATCCTCTTCATACGATATCCGCCGTACATTGAATAGGAATTCAAGGTACGCGATTAAAAATGGCGTCCCTTGAATTCCTATTGGCTCATTTGAGCCTTCAAATTCAAATCAGCCAATCGGATGAGAGCTACTGTAATTCTATTGGCTGATTTGAATAGCCAATAGAATAAGAGCTACTGACATTCTATTGGCCATTCAAATCAGCCAATATAATGTCAGTATACGCTGACGTTGCATATCGGATCGGGCCCTTGATTTTTAAAGCAAAACCAAGTTACTTTAGGACAAAAACAAAAATAAAACAATGAATAAAAACATGAAAGTGTTTTGTACTGGTTTTTCATTTTTATTAATCAAAATAAGTTATGGGAATTTTTTTTAATTTTTTTTTTAGTTTAATGTCACTTTAACATGAAATAATCTCTTCTAATTAATATATCAATTGTAAGTCCCTTTTTTCTGTGTATTATTGATTATTTTAATATTTATGTGTACGTATATACATACAGTACACATATATATGCCTATATACATACACAGATATCCCAGTCAAACACCGTGTCATTAATCATATCACTTTAAATAATGTTAATAACACTTTTTTATTTTTAAAATTTAAATAGTTTAAATAGTTTAAATAGTTTTTTCTTCACTTCATTAAAAAATGAATTATTATTATTATCAGGTATTTGTAGAGTGCCAACAGATTCCACAGCGCTATAAACATAAGCAGTATACAAGATAACATTTATTGGGATCAAATGGGTAGAGGGCCCTGCCGAGAGTTGCACTGTTGTAGTTGGCTCTTATGAAGGCAATCTATAAACAGCTGGGCTCATAGGCTTACATTCTAAGGGGTTCAAGGGAAAAGCAATGGAGTTAGGAAAGGTTAGTGTAGGTTGTATGCCACCCTGAATAGTAGAGTCTTTAGGGAGCACTTGAAGCTGTTAAAACTAGGGGAGAGTCTTGTGGAGCCAGTCAGGGAGTTCCACAAGATGGGAGCCAGTCTGGAGAAGTCCTGTAAATGGGAATGTGAGGAAGTAACAAGTGAAGAGGAGAGTAGGAGATTGTGAACAGAGTGAAGGGGACGGGAGGGAGAGTATCTGGAGACAAGGAGTGAGGATTTGGTGTTTAATCCTGGAGGCAAGAGGAAGCCAGTGAAGGGATTGACAGAGAGGTGCAGCAGATGAAGAGTGACATGTAAGGAAGATGAGCCTGGCAAAGGCATTCATTATGGATTGTAAAGCAGCTAGATGGCAGCTAGGGAGACCAGAGAGGACGGAGTTGCAGTAGTCGAGATGGGAAAGGATGAGAGAATGGAATCAAATCTTCGTTGTGTCTTATGTAAGGAATTGTCTAATTTTAGAGATGTTTTTAAGTTGGAAGTGGCAGACTTTAGCCAAGGACTGAATGTGAGGAGTGAAAGAAAGGTCTGAGTCAAGTGTGACCCCAAGACATCGGGCATGCGGGGTAGGGGCAATGATGGAGTTATCAGCAGTTATAGTGAAATGGGGGAGTGAAGATTTTGGAAGAAGGGGGAGAAATAAGGAGCTCAGTTTTAGAGAGATTTATGAGAAAGACAGTTAGTTACATGGGTTAGCAAGGAAGGAGATAGGTCTGGTGCAGAGAGGTAGATTTGGGTGTCATCGGCATAAAAATGATATTGAAACTCATGGGACTTTATTATGAAACCTAATGATGACGTGTAGATTGAAAAGAGAAGGGGACCGAGGACAGAGCCTTGAGGTACCCCAACAGAAAGTGGTAAAGAGGCAGAGGATGCTCTGGAGAAGGCTACACTAAAGGTATGGTTAGATAGATAGGAAGAGAACCATGAGAGAGCTGAGCCGCAAATGCCTTTGGATTGGAGGGTTTGACTTTGGAGCAAAAGAGGGTGGTCGACAGTATCAAAGGCTGCAGACAGATGAAGGAGGATAAGCAGAGAGAAGTGGCCTTTGCATTTTTGCTGTAAGTAGGTCGTTGGTAACCTTAACAATTGCTTTCTCTCTGGAGTGATGGGGACTAAATCCAGATTGCAGTGGGTCAAGGAGGGAGTTTAGTGTAAGGAAATGGGATAAAAGTGCATATACTACCTCTTCAAAAAGCTTTGAGGCAAGAGGGAGTAGGGAAATAGGGCAGTAGTTGAATGGGGAGGTTGGATCGAGAGAAGGATTTTTGAGGATAGGTGTGACCAGTGCATGTTTTAGAGATGAGGGAAATATACCAGTGCTGAGGAAGAGCTTGAAGATGTGTGTGAGTATAGGGGTAAGGGTAGAAGAGAGGGAGGTGAGTAGCTCTGAGAGGATGGGGTCAAGGGGACAGGTAGTGAGGTGGGAGGAGAGAATAAGGGCAGAAACTTCTTCCTCTGTAACAAGGGCAAAAGAGCTAAATATATGGCTATTTGGGTTTTGGATTATTGTGAGCTTTTGGGGGGGGGGAGATTGATAATATAAGAGTTAAGAACTGATTAATTTCAATTTTGTTATTGAAGTGACTGGCAAATTCTTGAGCTGAGAGAGAAGTTGTGTTCGGAGGTGGTGGTGGGTGGAGAAGAGTATTGAACATGGAGAACAGACGTTTTGCATTAGAGGAAAGAGTACAGATGAGAGTAGAGAAGTACTGTTGCTTATAAAGATTAAGGGCAGAATAGTAAGAGTTCAAGATGAACTTGTAGTTAAGAAAGTCAGCTGAACTATGAGATTTTCTCCAGTGTCCCTCAGCAGTACGGGAACATCTGCGTAGGTACCATGTCAGAGGAGTGTGTCAGGGCTGAGGGTGAGTGTGTGATTTCTGAGCTATGGTAGGTGAGGCCAGATTGTCAAGGAATGATGTAAGCGTGTAGTTATAGTGGCAGATAGATTGGTTAGGGCAGGAAAAGAAGGGGATAGAAGAGAGGAGAGGTTTGAGAGAGCTGTTGCTGATCTAATGACTTAATGCTTCTGTGAAGTTTGGTGTGAGGGGTAAAGGGAGGGGGAGTTGTAGGGAGGGATGTGATCTTGCAAGTGAGGAGATGATAGGTGAGGTGAGCAAGAGGATAATGTGAGTTTTTGAAATTTGAGATTTGAGATAGCTGAAAATCTGATCTAGGAAGGGACCATCTTTGTGAGTGGGAGAGTCAGTCCATTGTGACCGCTCGAAAGAAGAAGTGAGTTGGAGAAGTTGTTTTGCAGAGGAGGCAGTGGGATTGTCAAGAGGTATGTGGAAGTCACCAAGAATGAGGGCAGGGGTGTCTGACAAAAGGAAATAAGGTAGCCAGGCAGCAAAGTGATCTAAAAATTGAGTTGAGGAGCCAGGGGGGGTGGTATATGGCTACAACACAAATAGAGAAGGTAGAGAATAAGCGAATCATGTGTGCTTCAAACAAAGAAAATGTGAGGAAAGAGAAGGGTTGTATTTGTGTGCAACGAGAGGAAAGTAAAATACCAACACCACCAACTTGTCTATTACCAGACCTAGGAGTCTGGCGGGAGTGGAGGCCCCAATGTGACAATGCAGCAGTGGATGCTGTGTCTGAAGCAGAGAGCCAGGTTTCTGTGAGAGCCAGAAGGTTGAGAGAGTGAAGGGGGTGACAGCTTTAGATGCAAGAGGTATAGAGGGAGAGTGACATGAGCTGAGATGCAGATTTGCAGTAATGAGTAATGTTTTTGGGATAAGGTGCAAGGTGGAGAGAGTGTCTTTAGGAATGTGTGTAGTTAAATGAATACAAAAGTAAGGTGAGGTTAAAAGAGATGAGCTAATGAACAGTGCAGGTGGTGAGGGGAAGGAGTAATTAAATAAATTAGTTTATATATACTGTGTTTATATATATATATATATATATATATATATATATATATTATATAAAGATATAATATCTATATATCATATATCATCTATCCACACACCCAGGATTGTCTGGGGTTAACTGCCTGAGTCCCTGAAAGCTGTGTATCTGCCTGTGAGTGCTGAGAGTTTTGCAGGGTAATGGGATAAGTATCCAGTCTGGTTTGAAAGTGCAGTCCATTTCCATGTTTTGTATGGCCTAGATTTGGAGTTTGGCGTTAGCCGTGAAAACCAGCGTTAGAGCTCGCATTCTATTGGCTGTTCCGATCAGCCAATAGAATGCAAGCTCAATCTGATTGGCTGATTGGATCAGCCAATCGGATTGAACTTGATTCTGATTGGCTGATTCCATCAGCCAATCAGAATATTCCTACCTTAATTCCGATTGGCTGATAGAATCCTATCAGCCAATCGGAATTCGTGGGACGCCATCTTGGATGACGTCCCTTAAAGGAACCGTCATTCTTCAGTTGGACGTCGCCGGAAGAAGATGGGTCCGCGGTGGAGGTCTTCAGGATGGAGCCGGTCGTCATCGGATGAAGATAGAAGATGCCGCTTGGATCAAGATGGTTGCCGGTCCGGATCGCCTCTTCTTCCCGAATAGGATGAAGACTTTGGAGCCTCTTCTGGACCTCTTCAGCCACCGGATGATGGATTGCCAGCCCCCGCTTGGGTTGGATGAAGATTTTGGAGCCAGGACGGATCGGTGATACCTGGTGAGGTGAAGACAAGGTAGGAAGATCTTCAGGGGCTTAGTGTTAGGTTTATTTAAGGGGGGTTTGGGTTAGATTAGGGGTATGTGGGTGGTGGGTTGTAATGTCGGGGGGGGGGGTATTGTATGTTTTTTTTACAGGCAAAAGAGCTGAACTTCTTGGGGCATGCCCCGCAAAGGGCCCTGTTCAGGGCTGGTAAGGTAAAAGAGCTTTGAACTTTAGTAATTTAGAATAGGGTAGGGCATTTTGTTATTTTGGGGGTCTTTGTTATTTTATTAGGGGGCTTACAGTAGGTGTAATTAGTTTAAAATTGTTGTAATATTTTTCTTATGTTTGTAAATATTTTTTTATTTTTTGTAACTTAGTTCTTTTTTATTTTTTGTACTTTAGTTAGTTTATTTCATTGTAGTTATTTGTAGATATTGAATTTAATTAATTTATTGATAGTGTAGTGTTAGGTTTAATTGTAGGTAATTGTAGGTATTTTATTTAATTAATTTAATGATAGTATAGTGTTAGGTTTAATTGTAACTTAGGTTAGGATTTATTTTACAGGTAATGTTGTAATTATTTTAACTAGGTAACTATTAAATAGTTCTTAACTATTTAATAGCTATTGTACCTGGTTAAAATAAATACAAAGTTGCCTGTAAAATAAATATAAATCCTAAAATAGCTATAATATAAATATAATTTATATTGTAGCTATATTAGGATTTATTTTACAGGTAAGTATTTAGCTTTAAATAGGAATAATTTATTTAATAAGAGTTAATTTATTTCGTTAGATTAAAATTATATTTAATTTAGGGGGGGTGTTAGTGTTAGGGTTAGACTTAGCTTTAGGGGTTAATACATTTATTAGAATAGCGGTGAGCCCCGGTCGGCAGATTAGGGGTTAATAATTGAAGTTAAGTGTCGGCGATGTTAGGGAGGGCAGATTAGGGGTTAATACTATTTATTATAGGGTTAGTGAGGCGGATTAGGGGTTAATAACTTTATTATAGTAGTGCTCCGGTCCGGTCGGCAGATTAGGGGTTAATAAGTGTATGCAGGTGGAGGCGACGTTGTGGGGAGCAGATTAGGGGTTAATAAATATAATATAGGGGTCGGCGGTGTTAGGGGCAGCAGATTAGGGGTACATAGGGATAATGTAAGTAGCGGCAGTTTACGGAGCGGCAGATTAGGGGTTAATAATAATATGCAGGGGTCAGCGATAGCGGGGGCGGCAGAATAGGGGTTAATAAGTGTAAGGCTAGGGGTGTTTAGACTCGGGGTACATGTTAGGGTGTTAGGTGCAGACGTAGGAAGTGTTTCCCCATAGCAAACAATGGGGCTGCGTTAAGAGCTGAACGCGGCTTTTTTGCAGGTGTTAGGTTTTTTTTCAGCTCAAACAGCCCCATTGTTTCCTATGGGGGAATCGTGCACGATCACGTTTTTGAGGCTGGCCGCTTGCGTAAGCAACTCTGGTATCGAGAGTTGAAGTTGCGTTAAAAATGCTCTACGCTCCTTTTTTGGAGCCTAACGCAGCCTTTATGTGGACTCTCAATACCAGAGTTATTTTTATGGTGCGGCCAGAAAAAAGCCGGCGTTAGCTTTTCGGGTCGTTACCGACAAAACTCCAAATCTAGCCGTATGTGTCTAGGGAAATTACAAAGGGCCTGCATCACCCTTGTTTATATGTCAGTGTGTTTGATTGAAGTCATGCATTGTGTGGCTGTAGGTTAAGGACCCAGGGAGGAGAGACCTTGATGTGGTCCTTGGCCTATCACCATTTGGTGTTATTAACTCTTCCACTTTGCTTCTTATGTAGCTGTGTGCTTACAAGACAGACTTTCTATGTGTTGTGTTAATAATTTTGTTTTGTAATTCTCCATATGAGCTTGGCACCCGGCTTGTCTGCGGTTAACTTTCACTTTTGGCTTTAATGCACTCTATTTAGCGCTCAAGCGAGATCCAGAACATGGTTTTGTAACGCGTCCCATAGAGGAGAAGGATTTAGCGAGATGTTAGCAAACTTGAGAGGAATTGGGCCAATTTATCAAGTTCTGGGCAGACATGATTCGCTGTAGCGAATCATGTTCGCCCGGCATTGCTAAATGCCGACAGCATACGCTGTCGGCATTTAACATTGCACATGCTGCCTTCTGAACATTCGCGGCTGCGGCCGCAAGCAGGGGTTGTCAGTTATCCCGATCGTACCTTTTAGGTGGCGGAGAAGTTAAGGAGCAGCATTCTTACGACCGCTGCTTCTCAACTTTAGATAACAGCAAGCCGGAAACTTCGGTCGGATTCAGCAGCATCCGCTTCTTGTTGAATCTGGATCTTTTTCTCAAGTAATAACTTTTCGCTTTCAACTTGTAATATGAGCACGAGCGCTATTGATTTAACTTGAGTGGTGTTAAAGGGATATGAAACCCAATTTTTTTCTTTCATTATTTAGACAGAGCATACAATTTTTAACAACTTTCCAATTTACTTCTATTATTTAATTTGCTTCCTTCTCTTTTTAACCTTTGCTGAAAGTTTTTTTTTAGGAAAGCCCTTGAGCAACAACCTAGGTTCTAGCTGCTGATTGGTGGCTGCATATATATACACATTGTCATTGGCTCACCCATGTGTTCAGTTAGAAACCAGTAGTGCATTGCTGTTTCTTCAACAAATGATACCTATGTCATGAAATTAAAATTTTAGGTTTCATGTCCCTTTAACACTTATTAGCGTTAACTACATGTTTTCATGTATATACAAGTATATATATATATATATATATATATATATATATATATATATATATATATATATATATATATATATATAAATAAAAATAAATATACACTTAAAATTATTTAAAAATATTACGAAACTGCTGCAAAAAGATAACTCCCAGAATCTCTTTTATACGTTTCATCTCATCACTCTTGTTCTTCATGCAGGGATACTTTTGTCAGTCTGATTTTTTGTTATGAGAAGAATTGCAGAAATGGTTGACATATTCAGGTTATGGTGTTATATCATTTTTTCCCCATGAAATAGCATTAGTCTGTAATGTTTTAGTTTTGGTTTTATTTAGTTAGTCCCAGGTTATTTATATTAACTTAGGTAATATATATGAATATGTCAGCATTAAGGACATTATTTAACCCTTTGCATTGATCTTTTCACAGGCTCTTATTAGGTTTTTTCCAGAGTTGTTAATCAAAGGGCGTGTGGGGCATTAGGGGAGCAGAGAGGTAGAGAAGAGAGTGAGCTGAAAATGATAGAAAAAGAGTGTGAGAAAGAGTGAAAAGCGATAGTGGAAGGGGCAGAAGGAGAGAATAATAGAGGGAGAGACATTGAGGCTTGATGATCAAAAAGTCATCAGCATAGAAAGAAATCATGCAAACATTTTTGGGCTTTTTTGAGCATGACATTGAAATATATGTGTCTCTCCTTCACTTTCAGCATAGCTATTTAAACAGCTCTCAAGCTTAAATACTTGGACCTAACAGTACTGACAAGAGAGTTTTAGATAATCAGACCCTAAGAATGAGGAAGAGAAATATATGGGTCAGCATTTATCAAAGGCCTGGCAGACAAGGTTTTCATTAAGGAACCTTTTCAACCATGCTTTGTTAGCGAACGGGCAGCATCTGCTGTCCACAGGGAACATTGCTGCGTTCCCCGCTCGTGCACAACCAATTGAATGAGAGCAGGACTTGCCAATCATCAAGATCGAATCTGATTGGGTTGATTTAACTCTTCCACCCTTGAGGTGGCAGATAGACCAAGTAGCAGCAGTCTTAAGAGTTTCAGGACCGCTGGTGTGAGCCTGCAGTCTTCGGACCCTAAAGAAAGAGTGAAAAGAGAGACAGAACTATTGGGACAATGAGTTAACATGACAATGAAAGAGAAAGTGAAAGAGATGAGCTAATACGATAATCAAAAACTCAAAAACAAATATATTAGTGCATTAAGGATATATAAAATATCTGTGAAAATCAGTTGATTTTCACAGATATTTTTGATTTGTTTCACATTTGTTTTTGATTTTTATTTGTGGTTTTTACAGGTTTATTTATTTTGTTGTTTTTATTATACTTTTGTTTTAATCAGATAATCAGATTATAGTATCAGGAGAGAAAAATGTGTTAACATAATGAATATGTGAATTTAGGCAATAAGGATAAATATTTGCTTCCTGGCAAGCATAAAAGTCCAAAATTCAATCACAATGAAAATATAGATAGAGGGTGCGATAAAACACTAAACATTTGTATTAACAGCACCTTAGATTAGAGTCAGCAGCACATTGTTAGTGCACATTAGCAATGTTGTATGTGTGTGTGTGTGTTGCATAATAAAAGTTGCAGACTGCCTAGTTATTAACCCATTCTTTATTATTTGTTAGAAAACAATTAGACATTCGTAGGCAAAGGGCTAGTTTTCCTTACAATTTCCTGACTACAGCAATTTAGGCATAAATCCATGTGTAAGCATCATTTCGCTATATACTTGACAATTTATATTGTTTTTATATAAATATATATGTTTCCTTCTATGTTGTTCCTTCAGTGATACACAATTGATAATACTCAACCAAATTCCTGATGGGGGGATCAGGACAGAAATGTTAGCAATGAAAGTAAGCTTTATTACTTGTTTACTTCTTTTTAAGAAACATTAGATGCATTCAATACCTTATCCAACAGCACTCACAAGCTTGGCAGATTACTTCCATGAACATTACAAGGATTAAACACTATATAAATGCTAGATAGAATGATGCATTCAAAGAAAAGATTAGTCTCAGAAAAAGATGTAGATGTATGTTTTTAAATATTAACAAAATAAGTGTAAAGTTTTAGAGGCCAATTTATCATGGCCTGAATGGGGCCAAATACATCTGTTTCTGCGCGAGCCTGTTTCCGCTGCTCCTTAACTCATTCCATGCCTCTAAGGTGGCGGACATCAATCTGCCCGATCGCATAGGTTCGGGTTGATTGACACCCTGGATTAGCGGCCGATAGGCCGAGAATCTGCAGGGGGCGGCATTGCACAAGCAGTTTACCAGAACTGATTGTACAATGATAAATGCCGACAGTGTATGCTGTCGGCATTTATCGATTTCTGGCGGACATGATTACTGTAGCAGATAATGTCTGCCAGACTCATGATTAATCGGCCCCATAGTGTCTATAAAGCAATGGGAGTTGCCATGTTGTAACTTAGGTTACCTTCTCTGCTGTGGCCAATTAGAGACTTTTATACATAGGTCACTAGAGTGTGCAGCCAATGGCTGTGAGGAATATAAGTGTTCTGCACTTCCATTTCTAACAGGAACTAAAAAGTTCACAATTTCAGAATGGAATTACATGAAAAAGGAGACAAAATAAATAATGAAATATATTGCAATTGTTTTTATTTATTTATGCAATTTATCAATGTATATTACCATCTCAAATTGTTTAATGTCCCTTTGGGGCATATTTATCAAGCTCGCCTGAAACAGAAGTTATGAAGCAGCGGTCTAAATACCACTGCTCTATAACCTGTCCGCCTGCTCTGAGGCGGCGGAAAGAAAATCAACCCGATCGAATACGATTGGGTTGATTGACACCCCCTGCTAGCAGGCTGTTTGGCCGTGAATCTGCAGGGGGCGGCATTGCACCAGCAGTTCACAAGAACTGCTGGTGCAATGATAAATGCAGAGAGCGTATGCTGTTGGCATTTATCGATGTGCAACGGACATGATCATATAGGTTTTGTGCAAGAGAAATTACATCAGTAAGTTGTGCAAAATAGGATTTTTGTTTGAGGGTTCTGATACTAGGGGCATAAAGAATACCCTTTGAACACTGATTCTACTTATTAGATGAGATTCACCAATGTGATTGGGACTTCCAGATTTTAGGTTTGATACAAGTTTTTACTGAAGAAAACAAGCTAAATACTAAAAGGTAAGCGTTTGTATGGTTTGAATCTAGTGTATATTTGGAGACTTGTGAACTCTGTATTTAGTTTTTATCACATTTTAAGATTGGATTCGAAAAAAGACTTTATGAACAAATCAAATATGCTTCATGGGTCATGGTTTTAAAAGGATTTGGGCAAGATTACAAGTGGCAGGCTAACAGTTATTGCATGAGCGATATCGGGTTTATCGTGGTTGTTTGCATGCATTGGATGTCGCACTCGTATTACAAATTGAAAGTAAATGCTATCATGTGAGAGTAATTTAACGTGCATCCGGATAGCTCTGGTTAACTGTTTAAAGAAAAAAAAGTGTTACAAAACACAAAATATATGTTACAAAGTAAAGTTACACTCATAAAAACACCATCTAATAAAAAATATTTTAAAAAATTGCACAAAAAAGTTATAAAGGCTCAAACATATGAAGTCTCAGGTGTTAGAAGAAGAAAAAAAGGCAGCAAAAGGACTTTAACATAGAGATACATACATATACAGTACATGTCTATATATATATATATATATATATATATATTTATATATATATATATATATATATATATATATATATAATGTGGTTACAATTTAAAAGCAATCCATGTTCCTCAGTGCAATTAGAAGAATTTATTGGTCACTTTATCAAACCAGGCAAAGGCCACCCACCTTCTATTTTGCCACCATGCTGGCCAGAAAGACTCTCAGCCAGATTACGAGTTTGGCATTATGAGTGAAAAAGCATTGTTATGGCCCACAACAATGCTTTTTCCTTAACGCTGATATTACAAGTCTTGTCAGAATAGCTGTACCGCACACTTTTTTGGCCGTCATGCAACGTCAATACCGCACTTTAAAAAAAGTCCTTTTTCAATGGGACTTTCATAGCACCGGTAGGGAGGCCAAAAAGTGCAATTTCTGTCCGAGGACTGGATTCTGATTTGATGATCATTTGAAGAAGAAGGCAGCTATGTAACGGTGGGGGGAGTCCGGCTGCCATATTTACCCGGTATTAGACAAGTTAGCGAAAGTGATTACTACAGAAGCAAGGCGGCATGGCAGAAGGGGTATAGTGCAGGCGGATCTTCGGTTCTTATATTACTATCTCAAATAATGTTAACGGAAGTGTTGACTATCCCTTTAACAAAATAAGAATTATCTAAATTACAAAAAAAACAAAACACTAAATTACACAAAATAAAAAAAGAAATTATAAAAAATAAAAAAACGAATTACTCCTAATCTAATAGCCCTATCAAAATAAAAAAGCCCCCCCAAAATAAAAAAAAATCCCTAGCCTACACTAAACTGCCAATGGCCCTTAAAAGGGGGTTGTAAAAAAAAACCTCTTATTAACCTCTAATCTGCCGACCCCGACATCGCCGACACTTACATTACACTTATTAACCCCGGAGTGGGTCCATCTTCAAGACATCCGGTGCGGAGCATCCTCTTCTTACGATGGTTGCTGAAGAATGAAGTTTCCCTTTAAATGACGTCATCCAAGATGGTGTCCCTTACATTCCGATTGGCTGATAGAATTCTATCAGCCAATAGGAATTAAGGGGGGGGGGGGGAATCCTATTGGCTGTTGCAATCAACCAATAGGAATGAGCTTTCATCCTATTGGCTGTTCCAATTAGCCAATAGGATTGAGCTCGCATTCTATTGGCTGATTGGAATAGCCAATAGGATTTTCCTCCCCATAATTCCTATTGGCTGATAGAATTCTATCAGCCAATCGGAATGTAAGGGACGCCATCTTGGATGACATTATTTAAAGGGAAACTTCATTCTTCAGCAACCATCGTAAGAAGAGGATGCTCCACGCCGGATGTCTTGAAGATGGACCCGCTCCGGGGTTAATAAGTGTAATGTAAGTGTCGGCGATGTCGGGGTCGGCAGATTAGAGGTTAATAAGTGTAATGTAGGTGTCGCCAATGTTAGGGTCAGCAGATTAGGGGTGTTTAGACTCGGGGTTTATGTTAGGGTGTTAGGTTTAAACATACATTTTTTTCCCCCATAGACATCAATGGGGCTGCGTTACAGAGCTTTACGCTCCGCGATTGCAGGTGTTAGGCTTTTTTTTAGCCGCTCTCCCCATTGATGTCTATGGGGAATTCGTGCACGAGCACGTCAAAACATCGCTTGTATTTGGGTGAGGTATGGAGCTCAACGCAACCATATCGCCCGCACAAGCTGGGTTTTTGCAAACATGTAATAGCAGTGATATATATGGAGGTGAGCGGTGAAAATAACGTACAAGTTATTAGCGAGCCAACCATAACGCAAAACTCGTAATCTGGCTGTCTAATATTTATAACAAAAAAATATATATTTCCCGTAGAAAATAAATACTTGTTTGTGTATCTAGAAGGACCTTTTATTCATCAATATTGTCAGTTTTGATGTTAGAAAAATTCCAAGACGTTCTCAGGCCTACACTTTGAAGATTGCCTATTTTTTGGATTTATTTTTTTATTTTTTATGTTAATTTTTCACAGCTGCCAAACTAAAAACATAAAACCGAGGAGGCATCAACACAAAGGCAAAAGGATGCAAACTGATAGACTGTACAGACAGACAGCTGTGTATATTTCAGTGTAAAATAAGACATCAGTGAATTTGCTTTTGGCTTTAAGTTAACTTTTCCGGGAACTTCTCACTGCATTTATGTGTCATTCATATGCAAATATACTTGTCAATCTTGACACGAAGAAGATTGACTTTTTTTTTTAAAAATAAATCTGTACTAGAATTGGAGTTTCAGATGAGGCCCGTTGAGTATATTCTATTCTTAGAAACTGATCATATATCCAGTATGCTAAATTAACTCCTTAGTACACAAGCTGTTACCTCTTTCTTACAAGTACTTTTTTCTTAAATGTCTAGCAACTTCTTTATACAGGCTTACAAAGTATGGAAATATATAAGAAAATTATAATACTAACTATTTCAACTTCCTAAACAACAATAATCCTCAAAAAAAAAAAAAAAAAAAGACATTTCTGTCAAATGTTGTTTCATGGTGCATTATATGGTATTCCATTGCATACGTAACCATACAAATTATATTACATTTATTGTTTTACTACTACCTTAAAAAGTAAAAATATCAGCAAAGCCATTGGTTAAGCTTTTATCACATGACTATTGACATCACTTCTGATGTCATATATAGTAGCATCAGAAAAACTGTGGATATATCACTATCAAAAGCTCAGGGTACATCAGTCCATTTAAAAAACAAAATCCATTCTGTTGTCCTCTGTCTCAACACAAAAGCTCAGGGTACACAAAGGCTCAGTCCATATTGAGATTGTAGTATAATTATGTGTAGTAAAATAAACAATAAACAATCAAATCCGTATAAACTAAACTTATGCAAACAGGAAAAAAAATGTCCAGTTTTTTCTGGATATGCTTTTATATAATATCACCTATATTACAAAAACTTTATAGTAAAGTGTATTCCAAACTTTATAAGAAAGGATGAATAATGAATTCAGTATTGATGATGACTCCCTCTTGTGTCTGAATGCATTTTATTTTTTAATTAACCTTTTTTTTAATTTAAACAATATTCACATTTTGGTTATATTACTATACAGTGCATTACTGTAATAAAATACATGTATTGAGGCTACTCATTCTAGTGAATTTCAGAAAGAAAGTATTTACAGAAAGAAAACAACAGCAAACAAAAAAGTGTTTCTGGATTACTATAGTTCTTGTTCAGGCATATACAGTGCATGCAGCACATTACTAACTCTCACCTAGATTACAAATTGTGTGTTTGTGTTTTAACACTGAAAAAAAATGCCATTTCAGTGTTAAAACAGCACCACAGCCATTACAAGTCTTGTCGGCAAGCCTTTTAGCCTGTACCACAATGTCAATCCCGCACACATAAAAATTAAATTTTTTCATGGGACTTTCATAGCGCTGCCATTACGAGTTTTGCGGTCAGGCTAAAAAGCTAGCGTTGCAGCCTATACCGTCAAGATCTGTTCCGCAATCTAAAAGCAGTAGTTATGAGTTTTACGCTACAAAACTGTAACATAAAACTCATAACTAAAGTGTTACAAAGTACATTAACACCCATAAACTACCTATTAACCCCTAAACCGAGGCCCTCCCGCATTGCAAATACTATTTAAATATTATTAACCCCTAATCTGCCGTCCGCCCACATCGCCCCCACTATACTAAAGTTATTAACCCCTAATCTGCCGCTCCCGACATCGCCGCCACTAAAAATAATTATTAACCCCTATTCTGCCGCTCCCCGACATCGTCACCACTATAATAAAGTTATTAACCCCTAAACCGCCGCCCTCCCACATCGCAAACACTATTTAAATATTATTTACCCCTAATCTGCCGTCCGCCCACATCGCCCACACTATACTAAAGTTATTAAGCCCTACACTGCCACCACTATAATAAACCTACTAACCCCTAAACCACAAGCCCCCCACAACGAAATATACTAAAGTAAACTATTAACCCCTAAACCGAAAACCCCCCACATCGCAATAAACAAAATTAAACTAGTAACCCTTTGAATTAAAACTTACCTGTCAAATTAAATGAACTAAGTTTAAACTAACAATTAAACTAATATAATTATTAAACTAAAATTAAACTTACTTCCAATTAAATAAAACTAAACTACACATTAAAAAAATCCTAACATTACTCTAAAAATTACAAACTATCTAATTACAAAAAATAAAAAGTACTAAATTACGAAAAATAACAAATGAAATTATCCAAAATAAAAAAGAATTACACCTAATCTAATAGCCTTATCAAAATAAAAAAGACCACCAAAAATAAAAAAAACCATAGTCTACAATAAACTACCAATAGCTAGTGATGTCGCGAATAGTTCGCCGGCGAATAGTTCCCGGCAAACAAACGCCTAGATTTAGAGTTTTGCGGCCAAAGGGGTGCGTTAGCTACGCGTGCTTTTTTCTGGCCGCACCTTTTAAATACCGCTGGTATTTAGAGTTCACAGAAGGGCTGCGTTAGGCTCCAAAAAAGGAGCGTATAGCATATTTACCGCAACTTCAACTCTCGATACCAGCGGTGCTTACGGACGCGGCCAACTTCAAAAACGTGCTCGTGCATGATTCCCCCATAGGAAACAATGGGGCAGTTTGAGCTGAAAAAAACCTAACACCTGCAAAAAAGCAGTGTTCAGCTCCTAACGCAGCCCCATTGTTTCCTATGGGGAAACACTTCCTAAGTCTGCACCTAACACCCTAACATGTACCCCGAGTCTAAACACCCCTAACCTTACACTTATTAACCTCTAATCTGCCGACCCCGCTATCGCTGACCCCTGCATTTTATTATTAACCCCTAATCTGCCACTCCGTATACCGCCGCAACCTACATTATACCTATGTACCCCTAATCTGCTGCCCCTAACACCGCCGACCCCTATATTATATTTATTAACCCCTAATCTGCCCCCCACAACATCGCCGCCAGCTACCTACAATAATTAACCCCTAATCTTCCGACCGCATCTCACCGCTACTATAATAAAGTTATTAACCCCTAATCCGCCTCACTCCCGCCTCAATAACCCTATAAGAAATAGTATTAACCCCTAATCTGCCCTCCCTAACATCGCCGACACCTAACTTCAAATATTAACCCCTAATCTGCCGACTGGAGCTCGCCGCTACTATAATAAATGTATTAACCCCTAAAGCTAAGTCTAAACCTAACCATAACACCCCCCTAAGTTAAATATAATTTAAATCTAACAAAATAAATTAACTCTTATTAAATAAATTATTCCTATTTAAAGCTAAATACTTACCTGTAAAATAAACCCTAATATAGCTACAATATAAATTATAATTATATTGTAGCTATTTTAGGATTAATATTTATTTTACAGGGAACTTTGTAATTATATTAACCAGGTACAATAGCTATTAAATAGTTAAGAACTATTTAATAGTTACCTAGTTAAAATAATTACAAAATTACCTGTAAAATAAATCCTAACCTAAGTTACAATTAAACCTAAAACTACACTATCAATAAATTAATTAAATACAATACCTACAAATAAATAGAATGAAATAAACTAAACTACAACCCACCACCCACATACCCCTAATCTAACCAAAACCCCCCTTAAATAAACCTAACACTAAGCCCCTGAAGATCTTCCTACCTTATCTTCACCACGCCGGGTTTACCGATCGATCCAGAAGAGCTCCTCCGATGTCTTGATCCAAGCCCAAGCGGGGGGCTGAAGATGTCCATGATCTGACTGAAGTCTTCATCCAAGCGGGAGCTGAAGAGGTCCATGATCCGGGTGAAGTCTTCTATCAAGCGGCATCTTCAATCTTCTTTCTTCCGGATCCATGTTCATCCCGCCGACGCGGAACATCCATCTTCACCGATCAGCCAATAGAATGCGAGCTCAATCTGATTGGCTGATTGATTGAACTTGATTCTGATTGGCTGATTCCATCAGCCAATCAGAATTTTCCTACCTTAATTCCAATTGGCTGATAGAATCCTATCAGCCAATCGTAATTCGAGGGACGCCATCTTGGATGACGTCCCTTAAAGGAACCGTCATTCGTCGGGAAGTCATCGGTGAAGATGGATGGATCCGCGCTGGAGGTCTTGAAGATCAGCCGGTCGTCATCGGATTGAAGAACATAGAAGATGCGGCTTGGATGAAGATGTTTGCCGGTCCAGATGTCCTCTTCTGCCCGCTTGGATCAAGACTTCAGCCGGAGGATGGACGTCACTCTTCAGCCCCCGCTTGGGCTTGGATCAAGATTTCGGAGGCTTGGATCAAGACTTCGGTGGACGGATCGGTGAACCTGGTATGGTGAAGATAAGGTAGGAAGATCTTCAGGGTCTTAGTGTTAGGTTTATTTAAGGGGGGTTTGGGTTAGATTAGGGGTATGTGGGTGGTGGGTTGTAATGTTGGGGGGGGGGTATTGTATGTTTTTTTTTACAGGCAAAATAGCTGAATTCTTTGGGGCATGCCCCGCAAAGGGCCCTTTTCAGGGCTGGTAAGGTAAAAGAGCTTTGAACTTTTTTAATTTAGAATAGGGTAGGGCATTTTTTTATTTTGGTGGGCTTTGTTATTTTATTAGGGGGCTTAGAGTAGGTGTAATTAGTTTAAAATTGTTGTAATATTTTTCTAATGTTTGCAAATATTTTTTTATTTTTTGTTACACTAGTTCTTTTTTATTTTTTGTACTTTAGTTAGTTTATTTCATTGTATTTATTTGTAGGTATTGTATTTAATTAATTTATTGATAGTGTAGTGTTAGGTTTAATTGTAGATAATTGTAGGTATTGTATTTAATTAATTTATTGATAGTGTAGTGTTAGGTTTAATTGTAACTTAGGTTAGGATTTATTTTACAGGTAATTTTGTAATTATTTTAACTAGGTAACTATTAAATAGTTATTAACTATTTAATAGCTATTGTACCTGGTTAATATAATTACAAAGTTGCCTGTAAAATAAATATTAATCCTAAAATAGCTACAATGTAATTATAATTTATATTGTAGCTATATTAGGGTTTATTTTACAGGTAAGTATTTAGCTTTAAATAGGAATAATTTATTTAATAAGAATTATTTTATTTCGTTAGATTTAAATTATATTTAATTTAGGGGGTGTTAGTGTTAGGTTTAGACTTAGCTTTAGGGGTTAATACATTTATTATAGTAGCGGCGAGCTCCGGTCGGCAGATTAGGGGTTAATAATTGAAGTTAGGTGTCGGCGATGTTAGGGAGGGCAGATTAGGGGTTAATACTATTTCTTATAGGGTTATTGAGGCGGGAGTGAGGCGGATTAGGGGTTAATAACTTTACTATAGTAGCGGTGAGATGCGGTCGGCAGATTAGGGGTTAATTATTGTAGGTAGCTGGCGGCGACATTGTGGGGGGCAGATTAGGGGTTAATAAATATAACATAGTGGTCGGCGATGTTAGGGGCAGCAGATTAGGGGTAAATAGGGATAACGTAGCTGGCGGCGGTCTACGGAGCGGCAGATTAGGGGTTAAAATGTTTTAATAGAGTGGCGGCGATGTGGGGGGACCTCGGTTTAGGGGTACATAGGTAGTTTATGGGTGTTAGTGTACTTTAGAGCACAGTAGTTAAGAGCTTTATGAACCGGTGTTAGCCCAAAAAGCTCTTAACTACTGGCTTTTTTCTGCGGCTGGATATTTGTCGTTAGATTTCTAACGCTCACTTCAGCCAAGACTCTAAATACCGGCGTTAGAAAGATCCCATTGAAAAGATAGGATACGCAAATTGCGTAGGGGGATCTAAGGTATGGAAAAGTCGCGGCTGCAAAGTGAGCGTTAGACCCTTTCCTGACTGACTCCAAATACCAGCGGGCGGTAAAAACCAGCGTTAGGAGCCTCTAACGCTGGTTTTCACGGCTACCCTCCAACTCTAAATCTAGGCCATAGCTTGTTCGCATTCGCCGCGGCGGGCGAACATATGCAATGTTCGATCCGCCCCCTATTCGTCATCATTGAGTAATACTTTGACCCTGTACCTCACAGTCAGAAGACACATTCCAGCCAATCAGCAGCAGACCCTCCCTCCCAGACCCTCCTACCTCCTGGACAGCATCCATTTTAGATTCATTTGGAAGCTGCATTCTTAGTGAGAGGAGGGACAGTGTAGCTGCTGCTGATTTAATAGGGAAATCGATAGCTAGGCTAGTGTATTCAGTGTCCACTACAGTCCTGAAGGACTCATCTGATCTCTGCTGTAAGGACAGCACCCCAAAAAGCCCTTTTTAGGGCTAGAACATCAGTCTGCTTTTTTTTTTTTTTTCTGTGTAATCTAATTGCAGTTACCTGCCTGCCAGCGTGTGTGTCAGGCTCACAGCGTATACTGTGCCCACTTGCCCAGTGCCACCACTCATATCTGGTGTAACAGTAGTGTATATTTAAAAAAAACAACACTTTTTTGACTGTGTTAAATAATAGCAGTCAGTTTCCTTCACACGTGTGCGTTTCAGTGCCTGCCTGCCAGGGCACAGTGTCACCCCAGTGCAACTCATATCTGGTGTAACAGTAGTGTAGATTTAAAAAAACAACACTTTTTTGACTGTGAAATAATAGCAGTCAGTTTCCTTCACACGTGTGCGTTTCAGTGCCTGCCAGGGCACAGTGTCACCCCAGTGCAACTCATATCTGGTGTAACAGTAGTGTAGATTTAAAAAAAAATAATACAATTTTGACTGTAATAGATTGAATAGCAGTTAGTTGTCTGCAAGCGTGTGTGTCAGGCCTACAGCGTCTACTCTGCCAACTTCTGCCAGTGCACAGTGCCACTCATATCTGTTGTCACAGTAGCTTGCACGCATAGTACCACTAATCAAAAAAAAATGACAGGCAGAGGCAGGCCACCCCGCAGGGGCCGTCATGTTCGTGGTGCTGTGATTCCCTTTGGCCCTAGAATAATGCCCAGTGTTCAGAGGCCAGGTACCCTGAACTCGAACAGTTCTGAGGACATAGTTGACTGGCTAACATAGGACACCCAATCTTCTACAGCTTCCGCTCTGAACCTTGACGCACCATCCTCCTCCAGCTTGGCTTCAGGCACCTCTCAAGTTACCACTCGCCCGCCTGCCGCCACCACCAACACTAGCACCACAGCCGCTTCACTTGATCTGTCAGAGGAGTTATTTACACATCAGTTGGAATAAATGAGTGATAGTGATGCGCAACCATTATTGCCAGAGGATGTAGATAACAGGGATATGTCTCAGTCAGGCAGCATTACACACATGGACGTACGGTGTGATGATGATGATGATGTTGTACCCACTGCTGCTTCCTTTGTTGAGTTGTCAGATACAAGTGAAGCGGTTGATGATGACGATGCGTCCGTGGATGTCACGTGGGTGCCCGCTAGAAGAGAAGAAGAAGAAGAGGGGGAAAGTTCAGATGGGGAGACAAAGAGGAGGAGGAGGAGGAGGAGATGAGTTGGAAGGAGGGGGAGGTCGTCACAAGGAGCTAGTGGCACAGTCAGACAGCATGCATCAGCACCTGGGGTCAGCCAGACAGCACGCCAATCAACGCATGCTGTTGCCACCACCAGAATGCCGTCATTGCAGAGCTCAGCAGTGTGGCATTTTTTGTGTGTGTCTGCCTCTGACAACAGCGATGCCATTTGCAACCTGTGCAAAAAGAAACGTTGTGGGAAGTCCAACACCCACCTAGGTACAACTGCCTTGCGAAGGCACATGATCGCACATCACAAACGCCTATGGGATCAACACATGAGTACAAGCAGCACACAAACTCAAAGCCGCCATCCTCCTCCTGTTCCAGCATCTTCAGCCACGTCAACCACTGCTGTCCTCCTTGCCCCCTCTCAACTATCCGCCACTCCGTGTCTCGCCTTGAGCAGTTCCTGCTCATCTGCCCACAGTCAGGTGTCTGTCAAGGACATGTTTGAGCGTAAGAAGCCAATGTCACAAAGTCACCCCCTTGCCCGGCATCTGACAGCTGGCTTGACCGAACTCTTAGCCCGCCAGCTTTTACCATACAAGCTGGTGGAGTCTGAGGCGTTCAAAAAATTTGTAACTATTGGGACACCGCAGTGGAAGGTACCAGGCCGAAATTTCTTTGCACAAAAGGCAATCCCCAACCTGTACTCGATTGTGCAAAAGGAAGTAATGGCATGTCTGGCACACAGTGTTGGGGCAAGGGTCCATCTGACCACTGATACCTGGTCTGCAAAGCATGGTCAGGGCAGGTATATCACCTACACTGCGCATTGGGTAAACCTGGTGACGGCTGCCAAGCATGGAATGTGTGGCTCTGCAGAGGAGTTGGTGACACCGCCACGACTTGCAGGCAGGCCTGCTGCCACCTCCTCTACTCCTCCTACTCCATCCTCTTCCATAACCTCCTCGGCTGAGTCCTCTTCTGCTGCTGCGTCTTGCTCCACATCAACGGCACCCTCCCAGCTCCCCAGGTACTATTCCACATCCCGGATACGGCAGTGTCACGCCGTCTTGGGGTTGACTTGCCTGAAAGCAGAGAGTCACACCGGACCAGCACTCCTGTCCGACGTGAACGCACAGGTGGATCAGTGGCTGACTCCGCACCAACTGGAGATCGGCAAAGTGGTTAGTGACAACGGAAGAAATTTGGTGGCGGCATTGAATTTGGGCAAGTTGACACATGTGCCGTGCATGGCACATGTGTGTAATCTGATCATACAACTCTTTGTGCATAAGTACCCAGGCTTACAGGACGTCCTGAAGCAGGCCAGGAAGGTGTGTGGCCATTTCAGGCGTTCCTACACGGTCATGGTGCACTTTTCAGATATCCAGCGGTGAAACAACATGCCAGTGAGGCGCTTGATTTGCGACAGCCCGACACGTTGGAATTCAACACTCCTAATGTTCGACCGCCTGATCCAACAAGAAAAAGCCGTTAACGACTATTTGTATGACCGGGGTGCTAGGACAGCTTCTGCGGAGCTGGGAATTTTTTTGCCACTTTACTGGACGCTCATGCGCAATGCCTGTAGGCTCATGCGTCCTTTTGAGGAGGTGACAAACCTAGTCAGTCGCACCGAAGGCACCATCAGCGACATCATACCATTTGTTTTCTTCCTGGAGCGTGCCCTGCGAAGAGTGCTGCATCAGGCCGTAGATGAGCGTGAAGAGGAAGAGGAAGAGTTGTGGTCACCATCACCACCAGAAACAGCCTTATCAGCATTGCTTGCTGGACCTGCGGCAACGCTGGAAGAGGATTGTGAGGAAGAGGAGTCAGAGGAGGAATATGGCTTTGAGGAGGAGGAGGAAGACCAACAACAACAGACATCCCAGGGTGCTCGTTGTCACCTATCTGGTACCCGTGGTGTTGTATGTGGCTGGGGGGGAAGAACATACCTTCAGTGAGATCACTGAGGACGAGGAACGGGACATGAGTAGCTCGGCATCCAACCTTGTGCAAATGGGGTCTTTCATGCTGTCGTGCCTGTTGAGGGACCCTCGTATAAAAAGGCTGAAGGAGAATGACCTGTACTGGGTGTCCACGCTACTAGACCCCCGGTATAAGCATAAAGTGCCTGAAATGTTACCGAATTACCGCAAGTCGGAAAGGATGCAGCAGTTCCAAAATAAATTAAAAAGTATGCTTTACACAGCGTATAAGGGTGATGTCACAGCACAACGGGAAGCTAACAGGGGAATAGGTGAAAGTAATCCTCCTCGTCCCATGACCACGCCGGCAAGGACAGGACGCTGTACAGACGTGTTATTGATGGAGGACATGCAGAGCTTTTTAAGTCCTACTAATCGCCACAGGGGTCCACCCTCAGAGAACGACTCGACCGACAGGTAGCAGACTGCCTCGCCTTAACTGCAGATATCGACACTCTGAGGAGCGATGAACCCCTTGACTACTCTGTGTGCAGGCTTGACCTGTGGCCTGAGCTATCCTAATTTGCGATAGAACTTCTGGCCTGCCCTGCTTCAAGTGTCCTGTCAGAAAGGACCTTCAGTGCAGCATAGGTATTGTCACTGAGAAGAGAAGTCGCCTAGGTCAAAAAAGTCTAGATTACCTCACCTTTATTAAGATGAATGAGGGATGGATCCCGAAGGGACTGACAGTGGGCGATACATTCGACTAAAAAAGGCCTGATGAGATGAGCTGCCTTGGGCTAAAAATGGTCCACACGCTGCTGTATTTTATCTCTGAATGCCGGATGACTAGCGTGACTTATCCGCCACCAACTAGGGTTCAAGCCTGGTGCTGCACTGTGGCTTCAAAAACCAAACAAAAAATGGCACATAACAGGGATTAAACTGATAGGAATAGTACTACTTAACACACCACTCCTATCTGGTGGCACATTAGATTGCACGCGCAGTGCCCCAAATTTGAAGTAGGAGGACCGACCAAGCATCTTTTTCCATCTCCCGGTTCCTAAAATCGATGCCATATACACGTCCCCTGATAGGGGACGTAACAGGGATTAAACTGATAAGAATAGTACTACTTAACACACCACTCCTATCTGGTGGCACATTAGATTGCATGCGCAGTGCCCCAAATTTGAAGTAGAAGGACCGACCAAGCATCTTTTTCCATCTCCCGGTTCCTAAAATGGATGCCATATACACGTCCCCTGATAGGGGACGTAACAGGGATTAAATTGATAGGAATAGTACTACTTAACACACCTTATAATAATGCAGAGAGAGGCAATGCAGAGAGAGGAGTCTGAAGAAGAGGAGTCAGAGGAGGAAGGTAGCTTTGAGGAGGTGGAAGACCAAACACAGCAGGCGTCCCAGGGGGCTTGTTGTCACCTTTCGGGGACCCTTGGTGTTGTACGTGGCTGGGTGGAGGAAGAGACCTTCAATGACATCAGTCAGGACAAGGAACGGGACATAGCTAGCTTGGTATCCAACCTTGTGCAAATGGGGAGTTTGTGGTTGTGCAAATGGACTGTTTGCGGTTGTTTGCAGTGCGTTAAAGGGACAGTCTAGGCCAAAATAAATTCAGATAGAGCATGTAATTTTAAACAATTTTCCAATTTACTTTTATCACCAATTTTGCTTTGTTCTCTTGGTATTCTTAGTTGAAAGCTTAACCTAGGAGGTTCATATGCTAATTTCTTAGACCTTGAAGCCCACCTCTTTCAGATTGCATTTTAACAGTTTTTCACCACTAGAGGGTGTTAGTTCACGTATTTCATATAGATAAAACAATGCTCGTGCACGAGAAGTTATCTGGGAGCAGGCACTGATTGGCTAGACTGCAAGTCTGTCAAAAGAACTGAAAAAAGGGGCAGTTTGCAGAGGTTTAGATACAAAATAATCACAGAGGTTAAAAGTATATTATTAGGGGGCGTGTCCGGGCCAGGGCTTAAGATGGCCGCAAAATTGGGAGCTCTATAAAGAATAATTACAATCCGCCTTGTAATTAAGGTATTTTGCATCCATCCAGGCAGAGACTGATTTTCAAGAAGGAGAGAACACTTTGCTGAATTGGACCATACTTATATTTAGAGAAAAGAAGTCTCCCAAACCGGACCGCAGGGATTTCTTGGCGGCCCACAGGGAAGGAAAACCCAGCACTCCCCCCCCCCCCGGGAAACCGGGGTAAGCAGAGTAAATATTGTAACTCTGCATTCATCTGCTACTTCACTCTAACCTGCAATTAGATTTGTAAAATGGGGGATATTCCTACCATCATCAGAGACCTGCTCTTGTTGTTTGTTGTCCAAAGTAAACTGTATGTCTTACAAGTTCAGTTGCATGTATCAGGGACGAGTACAAGCCTGCATATGTCACAAATTGGTCATTGAATTTAGGCTTACACTACGTTAGTTGTTTCAATCTGTGTTAATTGTCCTTTTGAAAATGTATTTAGGTAAAATGAGGTGATATACATGGCTTGAAAATGTACCTTTGGGCACGGAAATACTTAGAGGCTACAGATGTGAGGACATGCTTGTTTGGTTCACCATGTAAATCCAGATGTATGTCAAATGGGCATGTTGCCATGATGCTTCTCCTTGAAACTGTATTTCTGTTTGCCATATTACCTCAATAAAAATTATTTAAAAAAAAAAAAAAGTATATTATTATAAATGTGTTAGTTATGCAAAACTGGGAAATGGGTAATAAAGGGATTATCTATCTTTTAAAACAATAAAAATTCTGGTGTAGACTGTCCCTTTAAACGGGGAGTTTGGTCTGTCACATTATATTGGAAAAGACCATAATGGGTTCTGAAAGCTGTCTTCCATTCGTCCCCTTCTTTTATGCGAATGAAATTGTAGGCCTCCTTTAAGTCGAGTTTAGTATATAGAGATGCATGAGAGAGGATTGTGTTTTACCAACCAAGGGTGTCCCAAAATTATAGGGTGTATGGAAGAGTGTATAATGTCGAATGTAATATACTCTGTGTGACCACAAGGAGTGGTAGTCAAAATTGGAATAGTATGATGTGTAATAGGTGCTTTTAGATATGCACTGGGGTTTGCTTCAACACATACGGTATTTTATTCTTTTTAACCAATGATAAATCAATAAATATTCCATAGGCTCCAGAGTCAATCATTCCCTCAGTTTGGATGACTTGGTGATCCCAGTGTAAAGACAAGGTAAGTGAGTAATGAGAAGCAAACTTAGGAGTATGAATGGATTGTATATTAGAAAACTTACCCTTCTTCTGATGAAGGAGGCAAGGGCTAGAAGAAACAGTATGCTCACTGCTAGCACAATATAGGCAGAGATTGGCCAACTTCCCCCTAAGCTTTTCTTCTTGTGATAGGGGTCCCTTTACGGCACCTATATCCATGGGGACTGAAGTTTGAGAAAGTTTCTCTGGCATATAAGTAGGAATTACTTTTAGGTAGACTTGGGAATGAGTTTTTTCTGACTTTCTCTCTCTATAATGTCTGTCCAAGGAAATGCAGATTTTAATGAGAGCATCAAGGGTGTCTGGGAGTTCGAGTCGGGCTAACTCATCCTTAAGATGTTCCACTAGACCCAATCTAAAATGGTTTCTGAGAATTAGTTGATTCCATTTTGAGTCTGTGCTCCACATCTGGAAATATGCCACATATTCCTCCACAGGGCGTTTCCCTTGTTTAAGAGATCTCAGATTAGTTTCAGCTGTTAATTGCTTGTTTACATCCTCATAGAGGGTCCTCATGGTGGCAAAAAAGTCATCCAGGGAATTGAGGATGGGGTCATCCTTTTCAAAAAATCTGTTTGCCCAGGCTCTTGGTTCACCTTTTAAGTATGAAATCACAGTACAGACTTTGACTTTGTCTGTGCTGTATGTTCTTGGTTTTAATAAAAACATAAGGAGACAGGCTTTTTTAAAGTGCCTGAAATCAGACCTATTCCCAGAGAATGGAGTGGGAGTTTTAAGAGTGGGTTCAGGGGATTCAGATGTTTTAGTAGTAACTATATCATTAAAAAGTCATTTTAGGGTTAAGATCTCTACTTGTACTTCTATAATCCACATTTTGCTTAAGTGTGCTGAAGTGTAATTCTAGTTCCTTAGGATCCATTTAGTATAACAGTTAGGGTAGATTAATTATTAGTTTAATATAGTTTAATGTAATTTTAGTATAACAGTTAGGGTAGGTTAATTATTAATTTAATATACAGTAGTTTAATTTAATTCTAAAGGTAAGTTTAAATTTATTATAAGATAGGGATGAGTTAATATTTAATGTACAGTTAGCGAGTTGTTAGGTTTAGGGGTTAATAGGTTAATTTAGTTTACAGGGAGTGCAGAATTATTAGGCAAGTTGTATTTTTGAGGATTAATTTTATTATTGAACAACAACCATGTTCTCAATGAACCCAAAAAACTCATTAATATCAAAGCTGAATAGTTTTGGAAGTAGTTTTTAGTTTGTTTTTAGTTATAGCTATTTTAGGGGGATATCTGTGTGTGCAGGTGACTATTACTGTGCATAATTATTAGGCAACTTAACAAAAAACAAATATATACCCATTTCAATTATTTATTTTTACCAGTGAAACCAATATAACATCTCAACATTCACAAATATACATTTCTGACATTCAAAAACAAATCAGTGACCAATATAGCCACCTTTCTTTGCAAGGGCACTCAAAAGCCTGCCATCCATGGATTCTGTCAGTGTTTTGATCTGTTCACCATCAACATTGCGTGCAGCAGCAACCACAGCCTCCCAGACACTGTTCAGAGAGGTGTACTGTTTTCCCTCCATGTAAATCTCACATTTGATGATGGACCACAGGTTCTCAATGGGGTTCAGATCAGGTGAACAAGGAGGCCATGTCATTAGATTTTCTTCTTTTATACCCTTTCTTGCCAGCCACGCTGTGGAGTACTTGGACGTGTGTGATGGAGCATTGTCCTGCATGAAAATCATGTTTTTCTTGAAGGATGCAGACTTCTTCCTGTACCACTGCTTGAAGAAGGTGTCTTCCAGAAACTGGCAGTAGGACTGGGAGTTGAGCTTCACTCCATCCTCAACCTGAAAAGGCCCCACAAGCTCATCTTTGATGATACCAGCCCAAGCCAGTACTCCACCTCCACCTTGCTGGCGTCTGAGTCAGACTGGAGCTCTCTGCCCTTTACCAATCCAGCCACGGGCCCATCCATCTGGCCCATCAAGACTCACTCTCATTTCATCAGTCCATAAAACCTTAGAAAAATCAGTCTTGAGATATTTTTTGGCCCAGTCTTGACGTTTCAGCTTGTGTGTCTTGTTCAGTGGTGGTCGTCTTTCAGCCTTTCTTACCTTGGTCATGTCTCTGAGTATTGCACACCTTGTGCTTTTGGGCACTCCAGTGATGTTGCAGCTCTGAAATATGGCCAAACTGGTGGCAAGTGGCATCTTGGAAGCTGCACGCTTGACTTTTCTCAGTTCATGGGCAGTTATTTTGCGCCTTGGTTTTTCCACACGCTTCATGCGACCCTGTTGACTATTTTGAATGAAACGCTTGATTGTTCGATGATCACGCTTCAGAAGCTTTGCCATTTTAAGAGTGCTGCATCCCTCTGCAAGATATCTCACTATTTTTGACTTTTCTGAGCCTGTCAAGTCCTTCTTTTGACCCATTTTGCCAAAGGAAAGGAAGTTGCCTAATAATTATGCACACCTGATATAGGGTGTTGATGTCATTAGACCACACCCCTTCTCATTACAGAGATGCACATCACCTAATATGCTTAATTGGTAGTAGGCTTTCGAGCCTATACAGCTTGGAGTAAGACAACATGCATAAAGAGGATGATGTGGTCAAAATACTCATTTGCCTAATAATTCTGCACTCCCTGTATGGCGATGTGGGGGGCTGGCGGTTTAGGGGTTAATAGGTTTAGTAAGTGCTAGTGATGTGGGAGGCCAGGGGTTTAGGGGTTAATACATTTATTTAGTTGTGGTGGGCTCCCGGAGCGGCGGGATAGGGGTTAATAACTTTATGTAGGTGGCGGCGGTGTTGGGGTGGTAGATTAGGGGTTAATAACTTTTATTTAGGTGGCGGCAGTGTCGGGACGGCAGAATAGGGGATAATAAGTATAATGTAGGTGGTGGCGATGTCGGACGGTAGATTAGGGGTTAATAAGTATAATGTAGGTGGCCGCGGTGTAGGGGGCAGCAGATTAGGGGTGTTTAGACTCGGGGGTTAAGTTAGGGTGTTAGGTGTAAATGTAATTTTTATTCTCCCATAGGAATCAATGGGATATCGGGCAGCAGCGAACATGAGCTTTCACTGCTTTCAGACTCCCATTGATTCCTATG
The DNA here is from genome assembly GCF_027579735.1 of Bombina bombina. Classification (NCBI taxonomy): domain Eukaryota; kingdom Metazoa; phylum Chordata; class Amphibia; order Anura; family Bombinatoridae; genus Bombina; species Bombina bombina. The sequence continues at coordinate 133,628,375 of NC_069502.1, read as the reverse complement.
GCATCCGCCGCCTCCAGGGCAGGTACACTGGGCCGGAATAGTGGCGAGCATACCTGCTAGATATTTGTTAACTAGCAAAAGTTGTCAGATAGTGCTGAATTTGCATTCGGAACATCTGTAGTGACGTAAGCATCGATCTGTGTCGGACTGAGACTGGCGGATCGTATGTTACGTCACGGATTTCAACTTTTGCCGGTCTGTAGGGTTTGATAACTAAGGGGAATCAAGCTCGCCACAATTATGCTGCGGAATTCCAGCGTATTTGCGGGTGACGGCTTGATAAATAGGCCTCTATGTAGCTGGGGAGGAGTTATCTTAGCTAAAATGGAGTTCAGAAGAATGATATAATGAACTTCCTAGCACATACTTAATACTTCCCAAAGAACACACAGGTTGGTAAGGTGATGTGCACAAACTGAAGATTAATAAATCTGTAACTGTCAGGTTTTATGAAGAGACAGTCTAAGCCAGGGGTGTCCAAACTTTTCTCTCCAGAGGTTTTGGAACTACATTTCCGATGATGCTCAGCCAGCATTTTATCTAGCTGAGCATCATGGGAAATGTAGTTCCAAAACCTCCGGAGAGCAAAGTTTGGACATCCCTGGTCTAAGCTGTTCCCAAGAGAGACTGCGAGGATCCACTTTGCAGCTGTAGCAGGCAAACAGGAAATGAAGGCAGTCAGGTGGAAGAATGACAGGGAAACCCCAATATGATTAAGAAGCAATCCTGAATACAGCTGGCAAGCAGAAAAGGAGATCCGGTGGTTGAGAAATAGACAGACAAACTTGAGAATCCTGAAACAAGCTGGAAGCTGACAAACAGAGGAATATATCAGCAGGCAAAACAGCAAGGCCCAGAGGATAGAAGTGCACCATACAGACAGCACAATAACTGAAGCAATTTGTGGAGGAGGGAGGATCCCTTAAATAGGCACTACGCTTGAGAGGAGGAAATTATTGAAAGAGACAGTCATGACTGACTGATACATTACAAGGTAGCAGAATCCAGATAATCAGCCATGGTCAAACAATAGTAGACAGGACAGGCACATCAACATCAGGGACTTCATAATTGAATAATAAATCACATAATTTTACAATCACAGGCCTTTTAAATGCTTCCTTTGCAACTTTTGTTGATAATTCTGTTGCAAGCCTACTTCCAACATTGTATTACAAATAGGTCTATCATTAGTGAAGGTGGCACAATCAAGTTCATAATGAATGCCAGCATGGACATCCACCGCACTAACGTTTTGTGCACCCCTTCTGCATAGCAGAGCTAACCTCAGATCTCTCTTTAGACACCAGACCAACAGCAGCGCACCCTACAGTATTAACTTTTCTAACTCTGGATTTCTTGTAGAGCAGATCACAGCTTGCTCAGGTAAGTTCTTTGTGACCTGACAAATTTTAAAGCTTTGATGCCATTTTCAACTGGATGTTCTCTGCAGTTGTGAACAATCAGAGCTGATTTGTGCTTCTGAAGATGTAGGTGTTTGTCTAACTTCTTTATCCATTTAGTGTAGATGGCACCAGTAGCCTATGCTTTGCTTTGCCATTGGTATTCACATTGAAGAGAAGGGGCATTTTATTTTTTAAGGATTTAGGCTGCCTGCTTTTCTCATCGCACCAGAATGGGAAGGTTTTTGGAGCTATTTTGGTACCAATGAGTACAATGAGTCTATCCTTGGAGTTTCTCACACCATGGCAGGCTTTACATGCCATTGTGTGATCTGGAAGACACTTTCTAAAAATTCCAGTTTCCTCAGCAATGTATGTATCCTATAGCAAATAATTATTCAAAGTCCCATTCAGCACATTGCCTTACCATCTGGACAAATCCTAACCACAGCAAAATGCACTTTAATAACAGATTTTATTGTTTTAAATAAACGCAATATCTATCCGGCTGAAGCTGTCCAATTGTCATATTTAGGATTTTTGACAAACGCCTTTGCAATTATAAGTGGATCATTTATAGGTGTATTTTCTGGAAAAGCTTCTTTAATTTTATCATAAATTGATATTTGCATTTTTATTTTTTTTTTCATCAAAAAGAGTATTTCAAATTGTATTATAGTGCTCTGTTTTGTGTTTAGTTTTAAGTATGTTTTTGTGCTGAATATTTTTTTTTTATTTGTCAGGTGTGCCTGGTTGGTTTGTGGGAATGTTTTGGCAGTTCATTTGTGTGTGGGTGGTCTATGGGCGGGGCTAAGAACATTTTTACAAATATTGACTTATGGCTGTCTCAGAGGGACAGTGGGACAGAGCTCAGAATTTGGGAATAGGGAGATTTGGGAGGTTTACACATGCTTCTAGGAAAAGCTATAGCTTTTTTAAGAGTGTACTTAAGTATGATCCATGCACCACTGCACCAGCATTTGCTCAAAGAGCTTAAAGGGACAATAGCCACTAATTTTCATATAGCTGCATGTAATAGACACTACTATAAAGAATAATATGCATAGATACTGATATAAAAGTTCAGTATAAAACTGTTTAAAAACTTATTTAGAAGCTCCCATTTTAGCTCTGTTTAAAAGGTTAGCTGGAACACCCACTGAGAGTGGTTGTATACCAAAAAGAGAAGACATCCCCCCCTTCATCTGATTATGAAAAGACTCTTTGCATAAAGAGGAGAAATCTGGAGTAGGTGTATATCAGTATACTTTTAAAACTTTGGGCTTGGTTAGGAGTCTTAAAATCAGTGCAATGTTATTTAAAAATAAGCAAAACTATACCTATACCTGTATAGGCTATATAAATGGATCATCTACAAAACATTTTTGCCATGAAAAATTTAGTGTATAATGTCCCTTTAAGGTGCTGGTATCATCTGCTAATGACTCAGTATGCATATTTGCTGATATGATAAAAGCCCTACTGGTTCTCTGAGCAGCTGCAGTATTTAAAATGTTGTTGCACTGAGAAAATCTTACAATGCTTCAAATGCACGTGCAGAGAAAAATAATAACACTAAAACACTGATAACATTTACTAGCATCATATATGTATATTATAAATATGTTTCTATTCAAAGATGTAATTCATCTATGTGCATTTCAGTTTTGACGGGAATGTCCCTTTAACTATGTAGATGACAGTGCACAATGTTTTACAGCATGTGTATAATAAAATTTTCTTAAAAATGAAAAAAAAAAATATATTCAAGTAATTGGGAAAGTCATACTCATTTTCATTCGGCAAAACTGCAGTATCTTTTATTTTAATTTGCCTTATTATGAATTTATTATATAAAGCAACGGCATATTCACAGCTGGAGGTCTAATTTTTGTGTGTTACTTTTAGCTAGATAATTCATTTATATCTCATTTACTTCTGTCTTCAACCAATTCACATATTCATACTTAAGATTTAACTTGACATTAAAATGTCTTCCACAAAAAGTAGTATGCTTTTTGCACAAAAAATTCTCTCACAGCACTGACAGATTTATTACTAGTTAAAAAATAGTTTTGCATGACAAGATTAAATAAAAACTGAAAGTTAAAAAATATGAATAAAGCATACAGTAAAAAACAAAACAAAAGAAACTTTACAATTTACTTCAGTCGTCAAATTGACCTAGTTCTCTTTCCATCATTTGCTGGAACTTAGTTCATTTCCATGACATCATATCTAGATGAGCACATATATTTAGTACTAACAGTTACCAACACAGGTGCTATAGGGTGCTTAAAGGGACAGTATACACTCATTTTCATATAACTGCATGTCATAGACACTACTATAAAGAATAAGATACACAGATACTGATATAAAAATCCAGTATAAAATGGTTTAAAAACGTACTTAGAAGCTTTCAGTTTAACTCTGTTGAAAAGGCAGCTGGAAAGCCCACTGCAAGTGGTAAATAAGACACTCCCCCCTACCCCTTCTTTTGCATATGAAAAGACCCTTTACACAAACAGGAACAAGCTGGAGAAGGTAGCTGACGGTATTCAAATAAAACTTTGGGGCTTGGTTAGGAGTCTGAAAATCAGAGCAATGTTATTTAAAAATAAGCAAAACTATACATTTAAAAAAAAAACAAAAAAAACTTTATGGGCTTTATAAATAGATCTACAAAACATTTATGCAAAGAAAAAATGAGTGTATAATGGCCCTCTAAGACAAATGTACTGTAGAATGTTTCATTAGTCCATTCCATTTATTAAAAGTTTAATTTTTAGTGCCATGTACTTTTAAAGCGAAATATGAAATACTTGATTGTGTATACAGGAGTCCTGGGGTTCTATTGCTCACTGGCTGATAGATGACTTCCCCCATTACAAAGCTGGAATATTCAACACATGGGCATCTATATTTAAAAATAAATCAAATAAAAATAAAAATGAAGAACTGTAACCAAAAATATTACTTTTAGACGGAACCAAGAAAATGTTTGAGTATAATTTCCCTTTCATTTTCCTCACAGTAGCAATTACTTGTAAGCGGTAAGCAGGAACCAATAGGAAGTTTTTTTTAAAACTTTACAGTGCTGTGGGCTGGAGGCAGTGCGGGACAGACAGCACTCTCACCGGGACAGCAGGACAGAGGTCTCAATTTGGGACTGTCCCACGAAAATCGGGACAGTTGGGAGGTATGCATTTAAGTAGATGAAAACATGAAAAAACATATGTATGCAATATTCATATTTAAGAAAGTGTTATAGTGTGTATTTATGGTAAATATTTCACATTCCAATGTTCTGTTACAGTTTATAAATAGGTAAGTACTGTGCATAAAACGTTCAGTTTACTACTTAATCCACAATCACAAATGATTCGGTCAACCCCAAATATAACATTCTATTTCTCCATCACATTATATAAAGAAGGGGAAGAAAAAAACAACTGACAAACAAATTTAAAGTTCATGACTTTTTAAAATCTTCAATATTTTACAATTGTATTAATTTGTTATTTCAATATTATCCCATTCAACACCTCACAATAAATCTAGGCAGCTTTGTCTGCTAGCACTGGTCTTTAAATCACACAGAAGTGCAAGATGTTGACATGGGGTTAAGCTCCTCCCCCTTGCTTGAATTTTGAGTAGTGATCAATTCAGTGAATCTAGATTACAGTTTGGAGGTACAGTTAGAGAAAAAAACCCCACCCCAAATGGAGATTAAATATTGCCAAAAGCATGCATTAACAGCAAAGAACTCAGGATGGTTTGTGAGTACTAACGTTGATAAACAAAATAGGATAAACTCTACAAATATATTTTTTTTATTGAGTCAAAGTTAAAAAATAAAAAAAAACAAGAAAAAACTATTCTTACCACAAATACTACAAGAGGAGGATGTGCCCAATTAATTCAAGAGTTTGATGTGTATATATATCCCTACTACACTTTCTAATAATTATCACACTTAATTTATCATTCTGTACTTGCATCTGCCTCACACCCTAAAAAGCCATGCTATGTCCTTTCCCTGGAGTCGCTCTGAGAGCCATATATCCATCCATATATCCGTGTAGCCACTCTGTTATATGCATACCATATGAGACTGCTGACCCTACAACCCCTGTGCCAGCCACATGCTTAAGAGAGACCTCATATCAGACTACATCATACAGATTCCCTAGCCCTGCACCACCTTTACAAGTCATATGCCCACAATAAATTTCATATTAAACTACATTACCCTGCTCTCAATCTTTAACATTTTCTTTAAACTTTCCATTAAATAAAAGAGATTATGCTTTAGTCCCAGGGGGTGAGGATTTTTGTTCTGCTGCTGGAAGCCAGACTATTTTTATACAATTTTGCTATCTATTTTCCTAAGTATAGACTTACATGTACATAGGAAAATAATGTATGTTTTTAGCACCAATTAATCTTTCACATGATTATTTTTTAATTATATTTTTTTTGCATAAAATAATAAAGCAGCTTTTTTCCATATTATACATATTTTTTTACATTTCAATCCTCTTAAAGAAATAAAAACACTATAGCCCCTGAATATTACAGTACATCTTCTAAGTACAGACTATGGCATCTATTTATCAAGCCGTCAACTTACTTACATTCGACAGCACCAATACGCTCGCCTAAGTTCGCCTAACATTGCTGCCGCAGACCTGAATACGTTCTCCAAAATTATCAAAAAAGCTGTCAAAAAGCCGCACACCAAGTACGGTGCGATGAGCAGTGGACTGTTGTTAACTAACAGTCATCTATCTCGCTGCTCTTCGGCTTTTTTCCAGCTTTATTGTTACAATGTCACTAAACACCGCCACTATACTATACTGTTTTACCCCCTATACCGCTGCTCCCGGACCCCACCGCAACCGCCACCTACATTATACTTATTAACCCCTAATCTTCCGCCCCCTACACCGCCGCCACCTACATTATATTTATTAACCCCTAATCTGCTGCCCCCTACACCGCCGCCACCTACATTATATTTATTAACCTCTAATCTGCCCCCCTACACCGCCGCAACCTACATTATATTTATTAACCCCTAATCTGCCCCCCCTACACCGCCGCCAACTACCTACATTTATTAACCCCTAATTATTTAATAAATTCCTAGTTAAAATAAATACAAATATACCTGTAAAATAAAACCTAACCTAAGTTACAATTACACCTAACACTACACTATAATTAAATTAATTCCCTAAACTAAATACAATTCAATACAATTAAATAAAATCATCTAAAGTACAAAAATCAAACACTAAATTACAGAAAATAATAAACAAAGTACAAGATTTTTAAGCTAATTACACCTAATCTAATCCCCCTAACAAAATAAAAAAGCCCCCACAAAATAAAAAAAAAGCCCTACCCTACACTAAATTACAAATAGCCCTTAAAAGGGCCTTTTGCGGGGCATTGCCCCAAAGTAATCAGCTCTTTTACCTTTAAAAAAAAATTACAACCCCCCCAACATTAAAACCCACCACCCACACAACCAACCCTACTCTAAAACCCACCAATCCCCCCTTAAAAAAACCTAACACTAACCCATTGAAGATCACCCTACCTTGAGAAGTCTTCACCCAACTGGGCCGAAATCCTCAACGAAGCCGGCAGAAGTGGTCCTCCAGACGGCAGAAGTCTTCATCCAGACGGCATCTTCTATCTTCATCCATCCGTGCGGAGCGGCTCCATCTTCAAGACATCCGACGTGGAGCATCGTCTTCATCCTGAGTCTTCTTCAACAATGACGGTTCCTTTAAGTGACGTCATCCAAGATGGCGTCCCTTGAATTACAATTGGCTGATAGAATTCTATCAGCCAATCGGAAGGAAGGTAGGAAAAATCCTATTGGCTGATGCAATCAGCCAATAGGATAGAAGTTCAATCCTATTGGCTGATCCAATCAGCCAATAGGATTGAGCTTGCATTCTATTGGCTGATTGGATCAGGTTAGGCTTTATTTTACAGGTACTTTTGTATTTATTTTAGTTAGGTAGTTAGTAAATAGTTAATAACTATTTAATAACTATTATACCTAGTTAAAATAAATACAAAGTTACCTGTAAAATAAAAATAAAACCTAAGATAGATACAATGTAACTATTAGTTATATTGTAGCTATAATAGGGTTTATTTTACAGGTAAGTATTTAGTTTTGAATAGGAATAATTTATTTAATGATAGTAATATTTATTTAGATTTATTTAAATTATATTTAAGTTAGGGAGTGTTAGGGTTAGACTTAGGTTTAGGGGTTAATAAATTCAATATAGGGGTGGCGACGTTGGGGGCGGCAGATTAGGGGTTAATAAATGTAGGTAGGTGGCGGCGGTGTAGGGGGGGCAGATTAGGGGTTAATAAGTATAATGTAGGTGGCGGCGTTGTAGGGGGGGCAGATTAGGGGTTAATAAGTATAATGTAGGTGGCGGCGTTGTAGGGGGGGCAGATTAGGTTTTAATAAGTATAATGTAGGTGGCGGCGGTGTAGTGGGGGCAGATTAGGGGTTAATAAGTATAATGTAGGTGGCGGCGGTGTATGGGGGGGCAGATTAGGGGTTAATAAGTATAATGTAGGTGGCGGCGGTGTAGTGGGGGCAAATTAGGGGTTAATAAGTATAATGTAGGTGGTGGCGGCGGTGTAGGGGGGGAAGATTAGGGGTTAATAAGTATAATGTAGGTGGCGGCGGTGTAGTGGGGGCAAATTAGGGGTTAATAAGTATAATGTAGGTGGCGGCGGTGTAGGGGGGAAGATTAGGGGTTAATAAGTATAATGTAGGTGGCGGCGGTGTAGGGGGGGCAGATTAGGGGTGTTTAGACTCGGGGTACATGTTAGGGTGTTAGGTGTAAACGTTCCCATAGGAATCAATAGGATATCGGGCAGCAGCGAACATAAACTTTCGCTGCTTTCAGATTCCCATTGATTCCTATGTCATCCGCCGCCTCCATGGTGTCGGATTGAAAACCAGGTATGCTGGGGCGGAATAGCTGCGAGCCTACCTAGTAGAAATTTGATAACTTGCAAAAGTAGTCAGATTGTGCCGAACTTGCATTCGGAACATCTGTAATGACATAAGCATCTATCTGTGTTGGACTGAGTCCGGCGGATCGTATGTTACGTCATAAATTTCTACTTTTGCTGGTCTGTAGGGTTTTATAACTAAGGGGAATCAGGCTCGCCACAAATACACTGTGGAATTCCAGCGTATTTGCGGTTGATGGCTTGATAAATAGATGCCCATGAATGACCAATACAGAATGTTGCAACATTGCTTGCACAAGCATGTAAATATGCTGCATGCATAGCAATAAGAACAATATATATAGTATATAATAGTGTATGACAGTACATTCTAGAAAATATTAGGAACCTTAGATAATAATATCTAATATAGAAAGCACATTCGAGCAGCACTAGCTGAATTTAAAAGTATACTTTATTTTCCATAATAAAAAAGAATTAATACACTACTTGACATCAAAACAATTGAAAGACTGCAAATAGTTAACGCATTTTGGATCTCGGCTACAGCTTCCATACCATTTGGGACCTAAATGAAATGTCTAAGCACTTCTAAACAATTAAATTGACTTCCATATTTTTATTATAAAAAAACAGGATATAAAGGGGCAAATTTATCAATGTGCGAGTGGACATGAAACGAAATAGCGTATCATGTCCGCTGCACATTGATAAATGCCGACAGCATACGCTGTCGCCATTTATAATTGCACCAGCAGTTCTTGTGAACTGCTGGTGCAATGCCGCCCCCTGCAGATTTGCGTCCAATCTATTCGATCGTAGCCGTATTCGATCGGGTTGATGTCTGTCCGCCGCCTCAGAGCAGGCGGACAAGTTATAGAGCAGCGGTCTTTAGGCCTTCAGGCTCGCCGTAAACAAGGGGCCTCAACCTCCATACGGAGCTTGATAAATATGCCCCAAACAAACAGTTATTTCTGTGTAAAGTTCTTATTTTGCCCCATAGATTCTTTAAAAGAGGACAGATATTCCACATCCAACCTTAAAGGGACACTGAACCCCAAAAAATTATTTTGTGGTTCAGATAGAGCATGAAATTTTAAGCAAATTTCTAATTTACTCCTATTATCAAATTTTCTTCATGCTCTTGCTATCTTTATTTGAAATGCAGGAATGTAAAGTTTAGATGACGGCCTATTTTTGGTGAACAACCTGGGTTGTTCTTGCTGATTGGTGGATAAATTCTATACTTCTATTATTTATTTATTTTTGTTCTCTTGGTATCCTTTGATGAAATGGATGCCTAGGTAGGCTGCGGAGCTGCTGGTTGGTGGCTGCACATATATCATGTTGTTGACTTACCCAATGCATTCAGCTAGCTCCCAGTAGTGTATCACTGCTTCTTCAACAAAGGATACCAAGAGAATTAAGCAATTTAGACAAGTTAAATAAATTGGAAAGTTGTTTAATTCTGTATGTACTATCTTAATAATGAAAGAAAATGTTTTTGTTTTTTTTGTCCCTGTAACTTTGGTTGGAATGCTTCACAACCATTATTTTTGTAATAATTCTAATCTTTATAAGTGGTTAACTTTTATTCTCATTTTAAATGTTTATTTACAACTAGTTATTTATTGATCACTCAATTTATAACTACTGGCAAGGAACATTTTTGAATTAATATAGTGGAATATTGATAAAATTAAATGTAAACAGATTTTTATTGTTTAACAAATATGTGAAACACATTCCAGCTTTACCAATATGGAAGAATTTGAGGGTCAAACAAATTAACAAAGTAAGGACTGATGGATAATATTTGTCAGATTATAGAACCAAATGGAATATCTAAAGCAATTGTCTAACTCAGACTTAAGCGTGCCATGATATTGGCAGTCAAGATATCAGACCTTCAGGTGTTAGCTGCCTGAATCTTTTACTGGTGAGTAAACTTTTTACTTCTTTTTTTTTTATTTTAATTTGTAATACGAGCATGAGAATAGGAGTGCTACTGATTTCACTTGCGCTGTTTTAGCACTCAATAACGCTAATATTTTTGTGCTCCATTTGTCATCAAGGACATTGTATTGTACCATGAATAGCTCCATCTAATAGTTCTAATTTGTCAGTGCAGGCAGGGCTTGAGGGTTGTGATGTAATTTCATTGCTTTACATTATGTAAAAGTTGCCTAAAAAAGCAATGAGCGTGCAAACTGTAAAAAAAATCTAACACTTATTGATCACGCGCTAGCTTGACATGCGTTAGACTAACTGCGCTATCCCGATGGCAGTTATAAATATTTTACATTCCAATGTTCTTCACATAGAAGAAAATACTCTATTTATATTTAAATAAATATATATATATATATATATATATATATATATATATTTCCATTATGTATTTTTGTAATATATATAGGAATATATATATATATATATATATATATATATATATATATATATATATATATATATATATATATATATATATATATATATATATATATATATATATATAGGAATGACACCACTTGACAAGGGGCAGCACTTCAGTCACTATCAAACCAGAACACTCCTGTCCTCTGTCTCTGTGGGGGGAGTTACAGGCTCCAAGCAACATAAACTCATTATGCACATAAAACTGGTCAGGAGCGACATTCAAGGTGGGACAAGTGCATCGCTTACCAAACTTTCTTCCCACTTATTGTTAATTGTGCATAAGCATTGGTTGTATGCAGGCAGGCTTAGTAAAGTCAGAAGCCAGGCTTGTAGGTTTATATGCTTATCATTTCTGTTTACTTCCAAACAAATAGTAGCGCAATACTTTAACTGAACTATAGGCTGCAAGCTGACTTATACCTGATAGAAACTGAAATACTAAAAAGGATGAATATACTAACAGACTAAGATCTCACATATAGTTAAAATAGTTAACAATTTAGGTTGTGCTGACAGAATAACACTACCCAAATGGCTTTAGCAATAGACAGAAATAAACATTTACAGGTAGCTGTGACAAACCAGCAATATGGGTTATGCTAGTAAAGTAAAATTACACATGTAGTTGTAATAATAAAGTGTAACTCCACAGGTAATTCATACGTCTAAAAGAAGCAATTGGCATATAGGACAACAAAAAAATAAAACATAAATAGTCTAATATACTAACGTCTCTTCCTATAGGCTTGATGCAAGACAGTTTTTAAATATGGCTATTAAATGCTAAGTTTTATTACACAAGTCCAATGAGTGCTGACTTCTGTACTACTATATACAGGTGAAACTCGAAAAATTAGAATATCGTGCAAAAGTTCATTTATTTCACTAATGCAACTTAAATGGTGAAACTAATATATGAGATAGACTCATTACATGCAAAGCAAGCCGTAATTTGTCATAATTGTGATGATTATGGCTTACAGCTCATGAAAACCCCAAATCCACAATCTCAGAAAATTAGAATATTGTGAAAAGGTGCAATATTCTAGGCTTAAAGTGTCCCACTCTAATCAGCTAATTAAGTTGGATGTTCCCAAAGTGCTGTATCAAAACACATTAATAGATAGTTATGTGGAAGGGATTGTCAGGAAAAGGCCATTCAAAAGTGTTGGGGACTTTCACAAGAGCCACCACACACAGACGGATCCTAGACATGGGCTTCAAATGTTGTATTCCTCTTGTCAAGCCACTCCTGAACAACAAACAACATCAGAAGCGTCTTACCTGGGCTAAAGAAAAACAGACCTGGTCTGTTGCTCAGTGGTCCAAAGTCCTCTTTTCTGATGAGAGCAAATTTTGCATTTCATTTGGAAACCAAGGACCCAGAGTATGGAGGAAGAGTGGAGAGGCACAAACTGCAAGATGCTTGAAGTCCAGTGTGAAATTTCCACAGTCTGTGTTGATTTGGGGAGCCATGTCATCTGCTGGTGTTGGTCCACTGGTGTTGGTCCACTGTGCTTCATTAAGTCCAGGGTCAATGCAGCCGTCTACCAGGAGATTTTGGAGCACTTCATGCTTCCTTCCACAGACGAGCTCTATGGGGATTCTGACTTCATTTTCCAGCATGACTTGGCACCTGCCCACACTGCCAAAAGCACCAAAACCTGGTTCAATGACCGTGGGATTACTGTGCTTTATTGGCCAGCAAACTCGCCTGACCTGAACCCCATAGAGAATCTATGGGGCATTGCCAAGAGAAAGATGAGAGACATGAGACCGAACAATGCAGAAGAGCTGAAGACCACTATTGAAGCATCCTGGTCTTCCATAACACCTTAGCAGTGCCACAGGCTGATAGCTTCCATGCCACGCCACATTGAGGCAGTAATTGCTGCTAAAGGGGCCCAAACCAAGTACTGAGTACATACAGTATGCATGCTTATACTTTTCAGAGGTCCTATATTGTTCTACAGGTATGTACAATCCTTGTTTTATTGATTGCATGTAATATTCTAATTTTCTGAGATTGTGGATTTGGGTTTTCATGAGCTGTTAGCTATAATCATCACAATTATGACAAATCACTGCTTGAAGTATCTTGCGTTGCATGTAATGAGTCTATCTCATATATTAGTTTCACCTTTTAAGTTGCATTAGTAAAATAAATTAACTTTTGCACAATATTCTAATTTTTTTGAGTTTCACCTGTATCTATTGACACTTCTTCCCTGGGTAAACTTATCAACAGCTATGATTTCAACTACCACCTCTATGCTGATGATACCCAGATCTACCTTTTCACCCCTGCCCTCTCTCCTTCTGTCAATTCTCACATAAGCGACTGTTTATCTGGCATTTCCTCCTGGATGGCCTCTCACCACCTAAAAATAAACATGTCCAAGACCGAACTACTTCTAATCCCCCCCTCTAACTCTACTACAGTTTCTATTTTTTCCATCACTGTTGGGTGCACCACTATCTCTCCATCACCCCAAGTCCGCTGCCTTGGAGTCACACTTGACTCAAATCTGTCCTTCATTCCCCACATCCAATCGCTCTCTTCATCCTGCCACAACCACCTACACAATATCTCCAAAATTTGTCAGTTTCTGAGTGCTAAAACTACTAAACAGCTAATCCACTCCCTGGTAATTTCCCGACTTGACTACTGTAATAACTTACTAACTGGCCTCCCTCTCTCCCACCTCTCTCCCCTTCAATCCATCCTAAATGCATCTGCCAGGCTAATCCACCTCTCTTGACGCTCTGTTTCGGCTGCACCTCTCTGTGAGTCCCTTCACTGGCTCTCCATTCACAGCAAAATTACATTTAAGATTCTTATCCTGACTTACAAAGCCCTCACCAATGCTGCCCCACCCTACCTATCCTCACTCATCAACAAATATACTCCAACCCGCCCCCTAACATCCAACAATAACCTGCTCCTTGAGTCCTCTACCATCAGCTCCTCTCATGCTAGACTACAGGACTTCTCTCGTGAAGGACCATCCCTCTAGAATGCACTTCTTAAAGCTGTCAGACTTTTCCCTAACCTCTTCTCCTTTAAACGTTCCCTAAATACCTTTTTGTTCAAGGAAGCTTATCACCTGACTCAATAACAAATGAACTTAATTTACCTAACAGTTGCCCTCGTCTATCTTCTCACTAAAATCATTCGCACCTTTGCAGTCCCCACCTACTGTTTCACATCCTCCTACCCATCTAGATTGCAAGTTCCCACTGGAATAGGGCCCTCAATTCCCCCTGTATTTGTCTGTAAAATTTTGTCTTATTGTATTGTTACTCTGTTGTACTTTTATCCTTGTACCCATGGGCAGCGCTGCGGAATCAGTTGGCACTTTATAAATAAATAATAATAATAATAATAATAAAATTATAGCCCTTTGCAGTCATATACCATATACCTTTGAACTCTTATAACTTTTTAATAATAAAATGTATATGTATAATTTTTATTAAATATTTATATATGTGTAAATGTTTATTTTAATGTATTTATGTTGTGTTTGGTGCAAATTTTAATTTGGCCCTAACCTTTTATGCGAGGAATTCAGTCACTAATCTGATGAGTGCAACTTTCAAGTTGTAATATGCGCACAAGTTAATGTTAGCCCTCCACTTCTAATCTAGCCCATAATGAATTGATATTAATGGTTACATAAAAAAATGCATTCAATCAAATTCAATCACATCATGTAGTCATTAACCATTTTAAATAGTTTTGACCTCTCATTTCTTTCATGTAATTAGCAAGAGTCCATGAGCTAGTGACGTATGGGATATACATTCCTACCAGGAGGGGCAAAGTTTCCCAAACCTCAAAATGCCTATAAATACACCCCTCACCACACCCACAAATCAGTTTTACAAACTTTGCCTCCTATGGAGGTGGTGAAGTAAGTTTGTGCTAGATTCTACGTTGATATGCGCTCCGCAGCAGGTTGGAGCCCGGTTTTCCTCTCAGCGTGCAGTGAATGTCAGAGGGATGTGAGGAGAGTATTGCCTATTTGAATTCAATGATCTCCTTCTACGGGGTCTATTTCATAGGTTCTCTGTTATCGGTCGTAGAGATTCATCTCTTACCTCCCTTTTCAGATCGACGATATACTCTTATTTATATACCATTACCTCTGCTGATTTTCGTTTCAGTACTGGTTTGGCTTTCTACAACATGTAGATGAGTGTCCTGGGGTAAGTAAATCTTATTTTCTGTGACACTCTAAGCTATGGTTGGGCACTTTTTTATAAAGTTCTAAATATATGTATTCAAACATTTATTTGCCTTGACTCAGGATGTTCAACATTCCTTATTTCAGACAGTCAGTTTCATATTTGGGATAATGCATATGAATAAATCAATTTTTTTCTTACCTTAAAAATTTGACTTTTTCCCTGTGGGCTGTTAGGCTCGCGGGGGCTGAAAATGCTTCATTTTATTGCGTCATTCTTGGCGCGGACTTTTTTGGCGCAAAATTTTTTTTTCTGTTTCCGGCGTCATACGTGTCGCCGGAAGTTGCGTCATTTTTTACGTTCTTTTGCGCCAAAAGTGTCGGCGTTCCGATGTGGAAGCATTTAGGCGCCAAATAATGTGGGCGTCATTTTTGGCGCTAAAAAAATATGGGCGTCACTATTGTCTCCACATTATTTAAGTCTCATTTTTTATTGCTTCTGGTTGCTAGAAGCTTGTTCACTGGCATTTTTTTCCCATTCCTGAAACTGTCATTTAAGGAATTTGAACAATTTTGCTTTATATGTTGTTTTTTCTATTACATATTGCAAGATGTCCCACGTTGAAACTGAGTCAGAAGATACTTCTGGAAAATCGCTGCCTGGGGCTGGAGCTACCAAAGCTAAGTGTATCTACTGTAAACTTATGGTATCTGTTCCTCCAGCTGTTGTTTGTACTGTTTTGTCATGACAAACTGTTAATGCAGATAATATTTCCTTTAGTACTGTTACATTACCTGTTGCTGTTCTGTCAACACCTAATACTCAGAGTGTTCCTGATAACATAAAAGATTTTGTTTCTAAATCCATTAAGAAGGCTATGTCTGTTATTCCTCCTTCTAGTAAACGTAAAAAGTCTTTTAAAACTTCTCATTTTTCAGATGAATTTTTAAATGAATATCATCATTCTGATTCTGATAATGGTTCTTCTGGTTCAGAGGATTCTGTCTCAGAGGTTGATGCTGATAAATCTTCATATTTATTTAAAATGAAATTTATTCGTTCTTTACTTAAAGAAGTCCTAATTGCATTAGAAATTGATGATTCTGGTCCTCTTGATACTATATCTAAACGTTTAGATAAGGTTTTTAAATCTCCTGTAGTTATTCCAGAAGTTTTTCCTGTCCCTAGTGCTATTTCTGAAGTAATTTCCAGGGAATGGAATAATTTGGGTAATTCATTTACTCCTTCTAAACGTTTTAAGCAATTATATCCTGTGCCATCTGACAGATTAGAGTTTTTGGACAAAATCCCTAAAGTTGATGGGGCTGTCTCTACTCTTGTTAAGCGTACTACTATTCCTACGGCAGATGGTACTTCCTTAAGGATCCTTTAGATAGGAAAATTGAATCCTTTCTAAGAAAAGCTTACTTGTGTTCAGGTAATCTTCTTAGACCTGCTATATCTTTAGCGGATGTTGCTGCAGCTTCATCTTTTGCTTAGAAGCTTTAGCGCAACAAGTAACAGTTTATAATTCTCATAGCATTTTTATTCTTCAACATGCTAATAATTTTATTTGTAATGCCATCTTTGATATCATTAGAGTTGATGTCAGGTATATGTCTCTAGCTATTTTAGCTAGAAGAGCTTTATGGCTTAAGACTTGGAATGCTGTTATGTCTTCTAAGTCTACTCTGCTTTCCCTTTTTTTCCAGGGTAATAATCGTTTTCGTTCCTTTTGTCACAACAAGGAACAAAAACCTGATCCTTCATCCTCAGGAGCAGTATCAGTTTGGAAACCATCTCCAGTCTGGAATCAATCCAAGCCTTTTAGAAAGTCAAAGCCAGCTCCTAAGTCCACATGAAGGTGCGGCCCTCATTCCAGCTCAGCTGGTAGGAGGCAGATTACGTTTTTTCTAAGAAATTTGGATCAATTCCGTTCACAATCTTTGGATTCAGAACATTGTTTCAGAAGGGTACAGAATTGGCTTCAAGATAAGGCGTCCTGCAAAGAGATTTTTTCTTTCCCGTGTCCCAGTAAACCCATCGAAGGCTCAAGCATTTCTGAAATGTGTTTCAGATCTAGAGTTGACTGGAGTAATTTTGCCAGTTCCAGTTCTGGAACAGAGACTGGGGTTTTATTCAAATCTCTTCATTGTACCAAAGAAGGAAAATTCCTTCAGACCAGTTCTGGATCTAAAAATATTGAATCGTTATGTAAGGATACCAACATTCAAATGGTAACTGTAAGGACTATCCTGCCTTTTGTTCAACAAGGGCATTATATGTCTACTATAGATTTACAGGATGCATATCTGCATATTCCGATTCATCCAGATCACTATCAGTTTCTGAGATTCTCTTTTCTAGACAAGCATTACCAGTTTGTGGCTCTGCCGTTTGGCCTAGCTACAGCTCCAAGAATTTTTACGGAGGTTCTCGGTGCCCTTCTGTCTGTAATCAGAGAACAGGGTATTGTGGTATTCCTTATTTGGACGATATCTTGGTACTTGCTCAGTCTTCACATTTAGCAGAATCTCATTCGAATCGACTTGTGTTGTTTCTTCAACATCATGGTTGGAGGATCAATTTACCAAAAAGTTCATTGATTCCTCAGACTTAGGTAACCTTTTTAGGTTTTCAGATAGATTCAGTATCCATGACTCTATCTTTGATAGACATGAGACGTCTAAAGTTGATATCAGCTTGTCGAAACCTTCAGTCTCAATCTTTCCCTTCGGTAGCCTTATGCATGGAAATTCTAGGTCTTATGACTGCGGCATCGGACGCGATCCCCTTTGCTCGTTTTCACATGCGGCCTCTTCAGCTCTGTATGCTGAACCAGTGGTGCAGGGATTACACAAAGCTATCTCAATTAATATCTTTAAAACCGATTGTTCGACACTCTCTGACGTGGTGGACAGATCACCATCATTTAGTTCAGGGGGCTTCTTTTGTTCTTCCGACCTGGACTGTAATTTCAACAGATGCAAGTCCTACAGGTTGGGGAGCTGTGTGGGGGTCTCTGACAGCACAAGGGGTTTGGGAATCTCAGGAGGTGAGATTACCGATCAATATTTTGGAACTCCGTGCAATTTTCAGAGCTCTTCAGTCTTGGCCTCTTCTAAAGAGAGAATCGTTCATTTGTTTTCAGACAGACAATGTCACAACTGTGGCATACATCAATCATCAAGGAGGGACTCATAGTCCTCTGGCTATGAAAGAAGTATCTTGAATTCTGGTATAGGCGGAATCCAGCTCCTGTCTAGTTTCTGCGGTTCATATCCCAGGTATAGACAATTGGAAAGCGGATTATCTCAGTCGCCACACGTTTCATCCGGGCGAATGGTCTCTTCTCCCAGAGGTATTTCTTCAGATTGTTCAAATATGGGGTCTTCCAGAAATAGATCTGATGGCTTCTCATCTAAACAAGAAACTTCCCAGGTATCTGTCCAGATCCAGGGATCCTCAAGCGGAAGCAGTGGATGCATTGTCACTTCCTAGGAAGTATCATCCTGCCTATATCTTTCTGCCTCTAGTTCTTCTTCCAAAAGTAATCTCCAAGATTCTGAAGGAATGCTCATTTGTTCTGCTGGTGGCTCCAGCATGGCCTCTCAGGTTTTTGGTATGCGGATCCTGTCCGGATGGCCTCTTGCCAACCGTGGACTCTTCCGTTAAGACCAGACCTTCTGTCACAAGGTCCTTTTTTTCCATCAGGATCTCAAATCCTTAAATTTAAAGGTATGGAGATTGAACGCTTGATTCTTAGTCAAAGAGGTTTCTCTGACTCTGTGATTAATACTATGTTACAGGCTCGTAAATCCGTATCTAGGGAGATATATTATTGAGTCTGGAAGACTTATATTTCTTGGTGTCTTTCTCATCATTTTTCCTGGCATTCTTTTAGAATTCCGAGAATTTTACAGTTTCTTCAGGATGGTTTGGATAAAGGTTTGTCTGCAAGTTCCTTGAAAAGACAAATCTCTGCTCTTTCTGTTCTTTTTCACAGAAAGATTGTTAATCTTCCTGATATTCATTGTTTTGTACAAGCTTTGGTTCGTATAAAACCTGTCATTAAGTCAATTTCTCCTCCTTGGAGTTTGAATTTGGTTCTGGGGGCTCTTCAAGCTCCTCCGTTTGAACCTATGCATTCTTTGGACATTAAATTACTTTCTTGAAAAGTTTTGTTCCTTTTGGCCATCTCTTCTACCAGAATAGTTTCTGAATTATCTGCTCTTTCTTGTGAGTCTCCTTTTCTGTTTTTTCATCAGGATAAGGCGGTGTTCCGAACTTCTTTTAAATTTTTACCTAAGGTTGTGAATTCTAACAACATTAGTAGAGAAATTGTGGTTCCTTCATTATGTCCTAATCCTAAGAATTCTAAGGAGAAATCATTGCTTTCTTTGGATGTAGTTAGAGCTTTGAAATATTATGTTGAAGCTACTAGAATTTCCGAAAGACTTTTAGTCTATTTGTTATTTTTTCCGGTTCTAGGAAAGGTCAGAAGGCTTCTGCCATTTCTTTGGCATCTTGGTTGAAATCTTTAATTCATCATGCTTATGTCGAGTCGGGTAAAACTCCGCCTCAAAGGATTACAGCTCATTCTACTAGGTCAGTTTCTACTTCCTGGGCGTTTAGGAATGAAGCTTCGGTTGTTCAGATTTGCAAAGCAGCAACTTGGTCTTCTTTGCATACTTTTACTAAATTCTACCATTTTTATGTGTTTTCTTCTTCTGAAGCAGTTTTTGGTAGAAAAGTACTTCAGGCAGCTGTTTCAGTTTGATTCTTCTGCTTATAATTTCAGTTTTTTTCATTATAAGTTTTAAACTTTGTTTGGGTGTGGATTATTTTCAGCGGAATTGGCTGTCTTTATTTTATCCCTCCCTGTCTAGTTACTCTTGCGTGGAAGATCCACATCTTGGGTAGTCATTATCCCATACGTCACTAGCTCATGGACTCTTGCTAATTACATGAAAGAAAACATAATTTATGTAAGAACTTACCTGATAAATTCATTTCTTTCATATTAGCAAGAGTCCATGAGGCCCACCCTTTTTTGTGGTGGTTATGATTTTTTTGTATAAAGCACAATTATTCCAATTCCTTATATTTATGCTTCACACTTTTTTCTTATCACCCCACATCTTGGCTATTCATTAAACTGATTTGTGGGTGTGGTGAGGGGTGTATTTATAGGCATTTTGAGGTTTGGGAAACTTTGCCCCTCCTGGTAGGAATGTATATCCCATACGTCACTAGCTCATGGACTCTTGCTAATATGAAAGAAATGAATTTATCAGGTAAGTTCTTACATAAATTATGTTTTTTTTGCTTTCCTAATGATCTGTGAAATCCACCAGTAAAAAAAAAAGCCTTTGCGAGATCTGTTTTTCATAGTTTTGTAATATCTTTGCATGAACTCAGCATGTAACTTCAACTAAGACAGCAGCACTTTTCTGGCTTCAGAAAATATTCAAGTTTATATTTTGAATGCCATCATTTTCTTGTCCATATTGTGAGGAAGCTGAGATTGTTGCTGATACAGTGCTACAGGAGACCTGGCAAATATGCAGAATATTTCATAATATGCATTCATTTGCATGTCAATTATAAGACAGTATTAAAATGCCCAATTTTACTACTTGACAATAATTGACAACTTAGGATCATGGTTTTGAGAATTTTTCTGAATAGTGGTAGTTCAGCAGACTGTCATATTCCTCAAAACGTTCATAAATTTAATATGCAACAATGCACACAATGCAACACTTATATGATTTTA
The DNA here is from genome assembly GCF_027579735.1 of Bombina bombina. Classification (NCBI taxonomy): domain Eukaryota; kingdom Metazoa; phylum Chordata; class Amphibia; order Anura; family Bombinatoridae; genus Bombina; species Bombina bombina. Next base: position 133,607,537 of record NC_069502.1, on the reverse strand, counting down.
GTATTATTGTTCTAGTATCATAAAGCCAAAGCAGTTTTAGATTATGGATTAAATAAATGAAAAACCTAAGGTACATTTAACGTAATTGGCAAAAAGTAGAGTTTTAACATTGCAGGATGTCTTTAGCTAATCCATAGCAGACTGGGAAACCGGTTCTACAGGAGCAAATGAAAAGTAAAACCAAGTATTGAGGCTGTAAAACAAGCAAGCAGTAAGGGACTGCAAGTACTGGTACAACAAACACATTATGCACCCGGTAATAAGGGCAAAAGAAAATATACTGTGGGACTTCTGGGCGGCTATGACTGGTCACAGTTTTTTGAACTGCCACTGTTTTCAAAATTCACCATGGTTTTATCACAGTTATTTCTATATTAAATATGACAATATATATATATATATATATATATATATATATATATATATATATATATATATATATATATATATAAAAAGTACAAAGACACCAAACCTGAGCGCTACAAATATCAGCTTACCCTTAATGTGTGACACTGCTGTTCATTGATCCTGAATCCTCAGCATGTAACTTGTGATTTCTTCCCCGGCACAATGGAGAGTGGGTGGATGCAGGGAGACTTGAACTTCTGCAGCTGCTTAATCAGAGTGTCTGCAAACACTCCAGAGAAATGTAGAAATCCAAAGAAATTAAGGTATAGCGCAAAAACAGTCCAAAGACACCTGCTCTTAAAAAGTGAAAGATTTTAATGTAATCCAAGATTTGAAAGACATCGTAGTACAAAAATAGGAGTTAAAAAATGTTATAACTCAGTGTGTACAGAGACACCTGTCTGCAAACATGTTTCGTGCCTCAGCACTTGTTCACTGCATATAGACACACCTGTGCACACCTTCTATTTAAAAGGGAAGTGAGGAATATGCTAGCACCTATTCTTAAAGTTATACCATCCTATAGAAGTACCTAATAGAGTATAGACTAGATATATAAAGGGACATATTGTGTTAAAATTAGCTTATTTCCTAATCTACATTATCTACTTAGTTTGAAACCTAGTGTTCACACTTATCAAAAACAAAAGCTTTAAATTATAAAATGTTCTATTAGGTTTTAAAGATTTAGGATCTGTAGATATATAATCTACATTATCTACTTAGTTTGAAACCTAGTGTTCACACTTATCAACAACAAAAGCTTTAAATTATAAATTTTCTAAGTTTAATAAGTTTCTTAATATGCTGATGTTGTAGAAATGGCAATTAAGAGAGCATATGGCGATATTATAACACCTGAACTTTTTACTAATTTGCAAGGGACAAGTAGTAAACTGTGTAAAATCACAGAATATATGATAGAAACTAAAATAAATTAGAAGAGACAAATATGTTTTAGGTAAATGTGTCCAGATCCCTTCTCATATTGAGACCATATGGACTACTAGTTTTAAGAGAAAACATCCAATAGATTTCTCTTTTATTAAGTTTATTTTCCCTGTCACCACCTCTTTTCCAGCAAGGGACATGATCAATGCCCTGTATGGCTAGTTAAATTTCCTGTTACACCTATTTTTCATATGTTTCCTAAAATTCATAAAAATTTTGAAAAACCCCCTGGTCGCCCCATTATTGCGGGAATACGTTCCCTGAATGAACCCCTTTCTGAACTTGTGGACATTTTCTTGCAGCCACTAGTGAGACAAATCCCCAGTTATATACAGGACACCACAGATTTATTGAATAAATTGCAAAGTGTTCCCTGGAAAAGTACTTACAAATTCTGTGTAGTGGATGTAACATCTTTATACGCATCCATTTCACATGAAAAAGGGATGGCTGCAATGGACTATATGCTTGACCTGTATGGTAAATTCAAACCAAATTTCAAGCATTTTCTATTATCAGCCATCGAATATTTATTAACACATAATTTTTTCATGTTTGGACGAGATTGCTATCTGCAAAGACGTGGGACAGCGATGGGGGCAAAGTTTGCCCCTTCCTATGCCAATCTTTTTATGGCATGGTGGGAGCTGTCCCATGTCTTTGCGGATGGCAATCCGTACAGGGATGAAATCATCCAATACTATCGCTACATCGACGATCCGTTCTTTATCGTCGATGGTGGTGATGGTGAAGTTGAACAGCTTTGCAAATATCTTAATTTAAATGAATGTGGTATACAATTTACAGGAGAAGTTGATGCAAATTCTGTAAAATTCCTGGACTTCGAAATCACAGGGGACAGTGATTGTGAAAAAATTAAAACCTCTCTTTTTAGAAAAGCCACAGCAGGAAACACCACTTTGGAATTCAATTCCTGTCATCCCAAACATGTGATCAAAGGGATCCCCAAAGGGGAATACATTCGGGCTAAAAGGAATTGCAGTACAGATAGTGCTTACCAACAACAAGCTTTAATCATTTCAGAAAGATTGCTAAAAAGGGGGTATGAATTAGAATTATTGAATCAAATAAAAGATGAAGTTGACCAAATCCCAAGAGACAATCTGTTGAAATATAAATATAACAAAAATAAAAAATAAAAACACAATAAGCTGAAATTTATAACTACTTTCAGCAAGGACTATTATAAAGTCTGTAACATAATCAGGGATTCTATGCAAATCTTAAATACTGACCCCATTATAGTGGATGTACTAAGCCAAGGCTGTGATTTTGTAGCCAGAAGAGGAAAAACTATTGCTAACATGTTATCTCCTTCAGATCTTCCTATTAAGCCTACTGGCACCTGGTTTAAAAAGAGATTAGGTTTTTATAAATGTCATCGTCCCATCTGTAAAACATGTGACAGAGGGACCTAAATTTACCTCTACTACTACAAAAATGGAACACACTATAAAATTCTTTATTAATTGCTCCACTACACACGTAGTGTTCTTATTAACTTGCCTCTTTTGTGGGAAACAATATACAGGAAAAACAAAAAGGTCCCTAAAATATAGGTTCTTACAACATCTGAGATCTATAGAAGATGAGGAATGTGACACTCCTGTTGCAAGACATTTCAGAGAACAACATAACTCTGATGTGTCTAAACTAGCCATACAGGGCATTGATCATGTCCCTTGCTGGAAAAGAGGTGGTGACAGGGAAAATAAACTAAATAAAAGAGAAATCTATTGGATGTTTTCTCTTAAAACTAGTAGTCCATATGGTCTCAATATGAGAAGGGATCTGGACACATTTACCTAAAACATATTTGTCTCTTCTAATTTATTTTAGTTTCTATCATATATTCTGTGATTTTACACAGTTTACTACTTGTCCCTTGCAAATTAGTAAAAAGTTCAGGTGTTATAATATCGCCATATGCTCTCTTAATTGCCATTTCTACAACATCAGCATATTAAGAAACTTATTAATATAGAGTAACTTATATATCTACAGATCCTAAATCTTTAAAACCTAATAGAAAATGTATAATTTAAAGCTTTTGTTGTTGATAAGTGTGAACACTAGGTTTCAAACTAAGTAGATAATGTAGATTATATATCTACAGATCCTAAATCTTTAAAACCTAATAGAAAATTTTATAATTTAAAGCTTTTGTTTTTGATAAGTGTGAACACTAGGTTTCAAACTAAGTAGATAATGTAGATTAGGAAATAAGCTAATTTTAACACAATATGTCCCTTTATATATCTAGTCTACACTCTATTAGGTACTTCTATAGGATGGTATAACTTTAAGAATAGGTGCTAGCATATTCCTCACTTCCCCTTTAAATAGAAGGTGTGCACAGGTGTGTCTATATGCAGTGAACAAGTGCTGAGGCACGAAACATGTTTGCAGACAGGTGTCTCTGTACACACTGAGTTATAACACTTTTTAACTCCTATTTTTGTACTACGATGTCTTTTAAATCTTGGATTACATTAAAATCTTTTACTTTTTAAGAGCAGGTGTCTTTGGACTGTTTTTGCGCTATACCTTAATTTCTTTGGATTTATATATATATATATATATATATATATATATATATATAATTCCAGGCAGAGTATGGCACTCACAAATCTTTGACCGGGGTGCTGCAGCAGGCAAAGCATACAAAACAAAAAATTCAGGCACTCACCGGTATTTAAATAAAGGATATCTTTTAATCCCACAAGGTGTGATGTTTCGGAGTACCACCTCCTTCCTCAGACATAACAAGAAAGTGAATAACAGCAACCTCTATATATACACATGTGAGGAAGGAGGTGGTACTCCGAAACATCACACCTTGTGGGATTAAAATATATCCTTTATTTAAATACTGGTGAGTGCCTGCTTCTTTTTGTTGTATGTATATATATTACCCCCCCCCCCCACCCAGTTTATACCTTAGTCCAGTGTAGTGGTTGGATTGCTACCAGCCCTAACACTCTGTAAATTACACAGAGGTTGCAGACTCTCCACCACCCCCCCCCCTCCCCCAGTTTATACCTTAGTCCAGTGCAGTGGTTGTGCTGTTTTCCTACTTGCAAATTCCTGCTTCAAAATAGCATCAGCTTATGCCATGGAGTTTACTACTGTCATTATATCTGAAGTTTCTTGAAATTCACCAAGCCACTTCAGCTTTCCTCGTGCTGCTGCCTACACTAGTGATACCCAATTGGAATCTACTGTTTAACGCAATGCAAGTGGTGGTGCCCTGGGCCCCTGGCATCTATTAATGACATCCTTGTGTTGCCATCATGACTCTGGAATAGACCGGTTGGCCTCTAGGGAGGTTAAGGTGGTTTTGGAGAAGGCTTGTTCGTCAAGCAGTCTGAAAGAGCCGAATAGTCATGGAATAGTTGATGAGACAAGCGCTATTGAAACCAGGCAGAGTTACGAGGTCTTGGACTTAATCAATGTAAATATGATGTCTACATCAGATGATTACTCCCTTGAGACTGGAGCTGCATTTAAGAAAACCAAGATTTGTTCCTCTCAAATGGTGGTTGCAGCAGACTCACACTTAGTGAACTAGAAGGCACAGCAAAGTATGGTATATCCAATGGATATTTTGTCATTAGGACACATTGTCCTTCCCTTGTGTCCGGGTATACAGGAGTCTCTAATGGAGCCTTTCGTAGAGAGTTACGGTTCCCCATTACCTTTAGCTACTACAATTGAATAATCTCACATTCCCATTCAAAACTTAGCAGTGTAGGGTTGTAACTTTTTACAGTACTTGCTGCCTATGCTCACAGTTTATACCAATTCACTGACCCAGCTTCTAGAGTCTGGACGACACCCTTCATATGCAAATAAAACAGGGGAAAGTTAAACTGTGATGCAAGCAAAATTGGTGCACAGCTTCTCCCCTGGATCTCTGATATAAATTAGTTGTAATTTTCTCTGTCCAACTCTGCTTTCTGTCTCTTTCTCAGCTTAGTGATGACTTTATAGACTAATGGAAATAACTTTTTTTTTTGCCCCCCCCTTTTTAATTTGTTGTTAGCAATAAGTAATTACCTAAGTCACCACTAGTAATGGTGGAGTTAAATTACAGTGACCATGACCTTTCTATCTGCTAGTGTGGCCTTTATCATACTAAGCTTCTAGAGCTTTTAGCGGCTCTAATTTGTTTTACCAAATTTTTTAATTTACCTTCCTCACACTATCACAAATATAATACAGTTTTCTTTCTGTTGATAATATTTAGCCTTCTGAGTCAGTTATCAGCCCATTTATTTTTACTATTATCGTCACCCAACCCATAATATCCAATATTTATTTTACTTATTGCTAATCTGAACACAAAATATGGCTTATATAACTAGCTGTTAATTCAATTTTTTAATTTACTTCTACTAGCAGGTGATCAGAGTCCCATATCTAGTTCTAAAACCTTTATATCTAAGCTGATATGATTTAATTTAATATATCTCAACTACTATAATTGGTCCAAAAGTGGCCCTTGTATCCCCCAATGTACCCCTTTATTCTACAACTAAAGACTATGTGGTCCAAGAGCGGCCACTAATTTCTACTATGGGAGTGCTTTAAATAGTATATTTTAGGAGTAGCTGAATATTTTCTTGCATATAAAATTTGAGGTTACTGTTTTATTGTCTATCACTGTTCTTGTTTACATTGTTTATTGTGGACAAAGTATTTGTTAGAAGCCTCAATGTCACTTATTTGCTAAATACTTGTGGAATGTTGTGTCATTTTGTATTGTTACCTCAATACAAAAAAAAAAGAAAAAAAAAAAAGAAAATAGACTGTTAAATAAGCAGAAGGTTGAGGCTGATATGAAACCTTTGTAGGATAGGAACAGACAGAAGGGGCAAAATCAAGTTTGGCTTATACTTTTTTGAGCTAAGTGCTGAGACGGGTGTTTATTTTGTGTGGAATCTAGGACTGGAAATTTGGTATTGTCCTAGGACTAGTTCACAGTTATTAATTAGCAGCATGCATTGACTCAACCTACTACAAAAATTCGCTTTTTATGGTTTCATAATTTTTCCCCTATATTGATTTTCTGCATTTTTCAAAATATATTTTTGTGTTTATTAATAGTTATGGTTGTGGTACCTAAATTGTGTTTTGATGTACATAATTTGTGGAAGTATATTAATATAAGAATAAACTGAACATTTGATGGCTTGTTTGGAAAACCATTACGATAATAACATAATTCTATCCTAAGATAGAATGCTTTTTAAAATGGAGTATTTACTCTAGAAATATTTATGGTTTAATAATTGAATGTTTAACTAAAGGAAATATAGTAAAAGATGTTACATTTCTGTCTTGTTTTCTAGCAAAAATAAATAAATAAGAAAGGCAAAACCAAGAATAAAAGCATTAATGACACCGTCTCTTAGTATTTCCCAAATTCTGTATCTATTATAAGTTAAAAGAGACCGTTAATAAATGCTTTTATATTACATCTGTTTGGAGAAGCAAACAGTATGCTTTACACGCTGATTCTTTTTCTGTTGCTCGTTTTATTTTTTCCAGATAATCAGATATCATTTATATATTTTTCCTGGCCTTCTTCATGATCTTGACATTTTACAAGTGACCTTTTTTTTGTTTTAAGAACATATTTAAATAACTTAATGAAACCATAGAAATTCTGCAATAGAATATCACTGCAATAACAATTTCCATCTCTGCAAAGGCAATTGGAAAGGGCAAGAGAATCACTGACAAAGCTACCATTAGCAAGAACATTTTTACATCAAAAATCTGGTGCATGAAGAAAAAACATAAAGATAGATATTTTTCCAATTGTTGGAGAAGTAAAAGGTCACCTGTCAAAAGGCCAACTATAAAAGATTTTATTTTCAGATTATGCTATGGCAAAGTGTGCAACAATGAAGGCAATAAGATTGTGAAATGTCTGTTTCCATTATTTCATATATTTAAGATGTTAAAATCATGTAATTTTATCTTATTAGATTTAAATATGTGATCTTTGCTACTATAAATATATCCATTGCACTGGAAAAACTCACAGATATGGGTGCTCACTAGGGATGGGTGAATGTGCTGATAGTGTAATTTGTTTGGTAGAACACATAGTCCTGTGGACATGCGTTTTGGACAATCGAATGTTGATAAGAATTAAAATCCATTAAAATTCAGTATTTAAATGTTATTTCCAGTTTTTGAATGTTACTTTAATTTTCAATTGTTAATTAGATTGAATATCCACATTCAAAATTTTTAATATAACATTCGATTTAACAAATACTATTCAGAAGTTCAGTAGTTTATGTGGCAGTGAATTTAGTAAATTGATACATAATAGATACAAATATATCAATTTGAATGTTTCTATTTAGAATATTGCATAATTTGAATATTATATTTAAAGAGAGCATTAGAAATACTATTACAAATATATCGATTCAAATTTTTTAAATTCGAACATTGCATAATTCGAATTGAATTATTAGAAAAATCAAATAGAATATTGCATTTAAAGAATGCATTAGAAATACTATTACATTAAATAAATGTTAGGATGCTGTACAAACATTCAACATTCAAAACGAACAAACTAATGTTTTAAAATAAATTTCATTTTTCGAATGTTGCAAAACATTCGCCCACCTGTAGAGCTCACCTTGTGCTTGATGAAAGCTGGGTTTATATCCAGTGATTTGGGCAGTTACCCAAAACAAACCTGGATGTAGATATGTGCAATTCGTTTTGGATCGATTCGGAAATTGGGCCGAATTCGGTATATTCGGGATTCGGATTGATTCGAATTTCCGAATTAAAATAGTGCTGAACTTATTCGGATTTATTCGGATTTATTCGGTAGATTTGGCTGTCCATGGATTATACTAGTATTGTACAGTATATTAGGTTATATCACTCTGCTATGGGTTACTCCTAATATACAGTACATAATACTAGTCTAATACACAGCACATCCCACCGAATACTTACCGAAATTCCGAACCGAACCGAATCAAACCGAATTCAGCTGAATTTATTGGAATCCGAATAAATCCGAAACGAATCGGAACCGAATTGATTCAAATTTTTCCGAGTTTGAATGGATCCGAACCGAAATTTGAAAAAATCCGAATCGATCCGAACCGAACCAAACCGAATTTTTTCGCCATGCACATGTCTACCTGGATGCAAAGTCCAGTGGGGTGGGAGAAAATCCCATTAATATAAACAGCAATTCACAGGGTCATTAGCACTCACTTAGATATATACAGCTAGATTAAAAGCATAAAATGAATGGTTAATTACATAGTTTGGCCTCTTCTTACCATAACCAATAACATGCCACCCTTCAACCAAACACACTAAAATACAAATAATGGTATCACAGCTATTCATAACTGTCCTTAGACATACACAAAACATGGTCTGCAATCTAAAATCAGAGTGGGCACACTACACATCCCGTCCCACTGGCAAAACTTACAGCACTGGGTACACACCTAGCCAAATGTGGGTGAAAATATACTGTAAGGTGTTAACAATCACCACTGCCTCTCCCCAAAACCTCTACTGCACAATGCTGCTACTAAACATTTGCTGCACCGTTGGTTGCTGTAGTTGTAGATGTTCAGGGTTAAAAAAAAGGAAAAAGTATTTTTTTTATTATGTTAGTTGTCATTCCTGCTAAAGTTGCAAGAGGTTCCCGATGTATAACATTTCACACATTAAATGAGAACCACTGTCAATGTGCAAAAATAATAATTACATCAGCAACACTTAGGAAACACACTTGTAAAATGTCTTATGCAAATATTCATAATCGTAACAGATTCTGTTTGTTTTGCTATGGTCAAGGAGCCTTAGGGGATATAATCAACAGTGTCTCCAGGAGCTTGCTGTGGGTATTCTATCGAGCTCTAGAGGCGTTGTCAGGATATTTTGCCTACACCTTGGCCATTATTCACAATTTATAAAGATTATAATAACCCTATGAAATTAAAGTATTATGGGCCAGATTAAAAGTGGTGCATATAATCCTTTTTGGCTTGTACACTAATTGCACTCAAAGTAAAAATGTATTGTGTCAGGGTTAGCAATCATATTACAAGATGAAAGTAAAAAGTTAGCACTCAAGTGAAAGACTGATGCATGTGAACTTCAAAACTTTGGCATCTATTTATCAAAGTGTCGACTTTCTTGCATTCGACTGCACCAATACGCTCGCCTAAGATCGCCTAACATCTCTGCCCACGGACCTGAATACGTTATCCATAATTATCAAAAAAGCTGTCAAAAAGCTGCGCACCAAGTATGGTGTGATGAGCAGCGGACTGTTGTTAACTAACAGTCATCGATCTCACTGCTCTTCAGCTTTTTTACAGCTTTCTTGGTACCCTGTCACTAAACACCCACACTATACTATACTGTTTACCCCCTATACCGCCTCTCCCAGAGCCCACCACAACTCTAATAAATATATTAACCCCTAAACTGCAGCTCCCGGAGCCCACCGCCACCTACATTATACTTATTAACCCCTAATCTGCCGCCCCCTACACCGCCGCCACCTACATTATATTTATTAACCCCTAATCTGCCCCCTACACCGTTACCACTATATTAAATTTATTAACCCCTAAACCTAAGTCTAACCCTAACTCTTAACACCCCCTAACTTAAATCTAATATAAATATATGTAAATAAATATTACTATCATTAAATAAATTATTCCTATATTTAAAAATAAATATTTACCTATAAAATAAGCCCTAAGCTAGCTACAATATAACTAATAGTTACATTGTAGCTATCTTAGGATTTATATTTATTTTACATGCAAGATTGTATTTATTTTAACTAGGTAGAATAGTTATTAAATAGTTATTAACTATTTAATAACTTCCTAGTTAAAATAAAGACAAATATACCTGTAAAATAAAACCTAACCTAAGTTACTATTAAACCTAACACTACACTATAATTAAATAAATTAACTAAACTAAATACAATTAAATAAAATTTAAAAAATTATCTAAAGTACAAAAAACACACTAAATTACAGAAAATAGTAAAATAATTACAAGATTTAGAATTTTACAATTTTTAAACTAATTACACCTAATCTAATCCCCCTAACAAAATAAAAAAGCCCCCCAAAAAACAGCTCTTTTACCTGTAAAAAAAGAAATACAACCCCCCAACATTAAAACCCACCATCCACACAACCAACCCTACTCTAAAATCCACCAAATCCCCCCTTAAATAAACCTAACACTAACCCCTTGAAGATCACCCTACCTTGAGAAGTCTTCACCCAACCGGGCCGAAGTCCTCAACGAATCCGGCGGAAGTGGTCCTTCAGACGGGCAGAAGTCTTCATCCAAGCCGGACAGAAGAGGTCCACCAGACGGGCAGAAGTCTTCATCCAGACGGCATTTTCTATCTTCATCCATCCAGCGCAGAGCGGCTCCATCTTCAAGACATCAAGACGTAGAGCATCCCCTTCTAACGACATCCGACGACTGAATGAATGTTCCTTTAAATGACATCATCCAAGATGGCGTCCCTTGATTTCCGATTGGCTGATAGAGTTCTATCAGCCAATCGGAATTAAGGTAGGAAAAATCCTATTGGCTGATGCAATCAGCCAATAGGATTGAGGTTCAATCCTATTGGCTGATCCAATCAACCAATAGGATTGAGCTTGTACATTCATCCACGTCGGATGTCTTGAAGATAGAGCCGCTCCGTGCTGGATGGATGAAGATAGAAGATGCCGCCTGGATGAAGACTTCTGTCAGTCTGGAGAACTACTTCTGCTGGATTCGTTGAGGACTTCGGCCTGGTTGGGTGAAGACTTCTCAAGGTAGGGTGATCTTCAAGGGGTTAGTGTTAGGTTTTTTTAAGGGGGAATTGGTTGGGTTTTAGAGTAGGGTTGGTTGTGTGGGTTGTGGGTTTTAATGTTGGGGGGGTTGTATTTCTTTTTTTACAGGTAAAAGAGCTGATTACTTTGGGGCAATGCCCTGCAAAAAGCCCTTTTAAGGGCTATTTGTAATTTAGTGTAGGGTAGGGCTTTTTATTTTTTTGCCGGGCTTTTTTATTTTATTAGGGGGATTAGATTAGGTGTAATTAGTTTAAAAAAAATTGTAATTATTTTATTATTTTCTGTAATTTAGTGTTTTCTTTTTTTCGTAATTTAGATAATTGTATTTAATTGTACTTAATTGTAGTTAGTGTAGGGAATTAATTTAATTTATAGTGTAGTGTTAGGTGTAATTGTAATTTAGTGTAGGGTAGGGCTTTTTTTATTTTTGGGGGGGTTATTTTGTTAGGGGGATTAGATTAGGTGTAATTAGTTTAAAAATCTTGTAATTATTTTATTATTTTCTGTAATTTAGTGTTTGTTTGTTTTTCTACTTTAGATATTTTTTTTAAATTGTATTTAGTTTAGTTAATTAATTTAATTATATTGTAGTGTTAGGTGTAATTGTAATTTAGGTTAGGTTTTATTTTACAGGTAAATTTGTCTTTATTTTAGCTAGGTAGTTATTAAATCAGCCAATAGGATTGAGCTTGAATTCTATTGACTGTTCCAATCAGCCAATAGAATGCAAGCTCAATCCTATTGGCTGATTGGATCAGCCAATAGGGTTGAACTTCAATCCTATTGGCTGATTGCATCAGCCAATAGGATTTTTTCTACCTTAATTCCGATTGGCTGATAGAATTCTATCAGCCAATAAGAATTGAAGGGACACCATCTTGGATGACGTCACTTAAAGGTACCATCATTTAGTCGTCGGATCAAGACAGAAGAGGATGCTCTGTGTCGGATGTCTTAAAGATGGACCCGCTCCGCTCAGGATGGATAAAGATAGAAGATGCTGTCTGGATGAAGACTTCTGCCCATCTGGAGGACCTCTTCTTCCCGGCTTGGATGAAGACTTCTGCCCATCTGGAGGACCACTTCTGCCCGGGTTGGGTGAAGACTTCTCAAGGTAGGGTGATCTTCAAGGGGTTAGTGTTAGGTTTTATTAAGGGGGGATTGGGTAGGTTTTAGAGTAGGGTTGGGTGTGTGGTTGGTGGGTTGTAATGTTGGGGGGGTATTGTATTTTTTTTTACAGGTAAAAGAGCTGATTACTTTGGGGCAATGCACGCAAAAAGCCCTTTTAAGGGCTATTTGTAATTTAGTGTAGGGTAGGGTTTTTTATTATTTTGGGGGGCTTTTTTATTTTATTACGGGGATTAGATTAGGTGTAATTAGTTTTAAAAAATTGTAATTATATTATTATTTTCTGTAATTTAGTGTTTTTTCTGTAATTTAGATAATTGTATTTAATTGTATTTAATTGTAGTTAGTTTAGGGAATTAATTTAATTATAGTGTAGTGTTAGGTGTAATTGTAACTTAGGCTAGGTTTTATTTTACAGGTAAATTTGTCTTTATTTTAGCTAGGTAGTTATTAAATAGTTAATAACTATTTAATAACTATTGTACCTTGTTAAAATAAATACAAAGTTGCCTGTAAAATAAAAATAAACCTTAAGCTAGATACAATGTAACTATTAGTTATATTGGAGCTAGCTTAGGGTTTTATTTTATAGGTAAGTATTTAGTTTTAAATAGGAATAATTTATTTAATTGTAGTAATTTTATCTAGATTTATTTAAATTATATTTAAGTTAGGGGGGGTTAGGGTTAGACTTAGGTTAAGGGTTTAAGAACTTTAATATAGTGGCAGCGACATTGGGGGCTGCAGATTAGGGGTTAATAAGTGTAGGAAGGTTGCGGCGACATTGGGGGCAGCAGAGTAGGGGTTAATAAATATAATGTAGGTGTCGGCGATGTTGGGGGCAGCAGATTAGGGGTTCATAAGTATAATGTAGGTGGCGGCGGTGTACCGAGCGGCAGATTAGGTGTTAATAATATAATGTAGGTGTCGGCGATGTTGGGGACAGTAGATTAGGGGTTAATAAGTGTAAGATTAGGGGTGTTTAGACTCGAGGTTCATGTCAGGGTATTAGGTGTAGACATAAAAAGTATTTTCCCATAGAAATCAATGGGGCTGCGTTAGGAGCGGAACGCTGCTTTTTTGCAGGTGTTAGGTTTTTTTTCAGCCGAATCTGCCCCATTGATTTCTATGGGGAAATCGTGCACGAGCACGTTTTGCCAGCTCACCGCTACCGTAAGCAGAGCTGGTATTGAGGTGAGATGTGAAGCTAAATTTTGCTCTCCGCTCACTTTTCTGCGGCTAACGCTGGGTTTGTAAAAATCCGTAATACCAGCGTTGTTTGTAAGTGAGCGGTGAGCTGAAACTGCTCGTTAGCCCCCCAAGCCTTACCGACAAAAACTTGTAATCTATCCGAATAGTTGTCAGATTGTGCTGAACTTGCGTTTGGAACATTTGTAGTGACGTAAGCATCGATCTGTGTCGGACTTAGTCCTGCGGATCGTATGTTACGTCACCAAATTTTACTTTTGCCGGTTTGTAGGGTTTGATAACTAAGCGAATCAGGCTCGCCACAAATACGCTGCGGAATTCCAGCGTATTTGCGGTTGACGGCTTGATAAATAGATGCCTTTGGATACTGCGCTAACTTCTTCTTCCTATAGGCTGTAAAAAAAAACCCTAATAGTTATTGCTCATTTGCTAACCCAACACCGCTTTAAACCAACTGCGCTAAACCCAAAGTTAATTTGAAATACTTGAAATTCCTATGTTCTTCACATATCAAAAATGTTTTTTTATATATACATATATATATATAGAGGTAGCCCTCAGTTTACGCCGGGGTTAGGTTCCAGAAGGAATGGTTGTAAATCGAAACTGTTGTAAATTGAAACCCACTTTATCATGTAAGTCAATGGGAAGTGAGGGAGATAGGTTCCAGGCCCCTCTCAAAATTGTCATAATTAACACCTAATACATTATTTTAAAACCTTTGAAATGAAGACTTTACATGCTAGACGGCATTATAAACCTAATAAAATAATCACACAACACAGAATATATAATTAAACTAAGTTAAATTAACAAAAACATTTGCTAAACAGCATTATAAATCTAATAAAATAATCACACAATACAGCCTTCACTTGCATTTTTCTGCAAACAGTTCTTTCTATGCATTCCAATCTGGACTGAGTTATAGACAGGAAGATCTTATTCCTTTAAAATCTGCTCGATAGCTCAGGTCTGGTTAAACTGATTCATTTCCGCTTGCTTGGCTTTGCTGCAACACAAGCGGACAGCGCCATCTACTGACTATTTTAATAAATGCACTGCTTCTCAATGCTTTTCAATAGCAGTCACATGACTGGAAAAAAGGTTGTTATTCTGAAACGGTGTAAATTGAACCGTTGTAAAATGAGGGCCACCTGTATATATATATATATATATATATATATATATATATATATATATAGGCAAAAAATTGGTGTATGTGCACTCTCACCAACGTTCAACAACTACCAGGGTGCTGTGCGGTTAATAATAAAGAAGCAAAGAGAAGCACTCACTGGATCTTCATCAAAAAGTGACAAAAACTTTTAATGCAGTTTGTGACGTTTCGGGACAGCAACAGTCCCTTCCTCTGACAAATAAACACTGAACAAAAGCAGCCTTAAATAGGCTCCCAAACACACTCCCCTCAAGATCAGCCAATCCCGGCTGAATGATTGAACACACCCATATAGTGACCAATGAAAAAACATAATACAAATTGTGCATGTGACTGTTGTAACATAATCGATCTAATACTTTAAAAACAAATTCTCTTTGGACCCCAATGCTGGTAGTCATACCCCCTAACTGTAATAAATCTCCTATGCAGTTATCTATCGACTAAAAAATGAAATAATTCATAAAGTCGTCACTTATTGTATAGCCAATCAAACATTGGATTACATGCTTGGATCGCAATAGGTTCCAATACGTTGTTCATACTGTTACTGATCTATATCTATATATATATAATTATTTTAAAAATATATGCCTATACATATATTCCATCGATATACAGAAATATATATTTTAAAATAGGGACATTTTTTTCTACGTGAAGAATGTAGGAATTTCAAGTATTTCCATTACATTAAAACACATTAAGAATGATATTGCATATTTCAAGTTATTTTACTGGGAAGGGCTCAAAACTGTATGTACATGTATCAAATAAAAGAACAGAAGGAGGCGCCACAATGGTGCAGATCAAAATGGACAAAAAAATCACCATACAATAGACACAGGGTACTCACAGAGTAGAAAGTGTGAGTCACGCCTCCTGAATACTTTAGAGCCGTTCAGATAGCTCACAAAGGCACAAACTGCTTCGTCCGAATTCTAAAGGTAGGTCTGCAATTCAAGCGAGTATTCGACAGTGTACAGCTAATAGGTCCTCTGCACAGATCTGGATCCTTCCGTATCACTCAACCACAATGCCACACAAACTTCCACAGAGGAACAAATGGCAATATATGGGCTTCAAATTAAAGTATGCTGACAAAGCCTATATTACATTTAAAAGACTTTAATAAAAACAAAATAAAAAATATCACAACGCGTTTCTCAGTCTATAATGGACTGTTTCATCAGGTTAATACACATATAAGGTCAGCACAGCATATGAAGGGCCCTAACTGTGAAAAACACTGCAACTGTTAAAAATAAAATAAGATGATAGGCTGAATAGTACAGACTAAAATAAAGAATAGAATGAGAAACCAAAATGCTAGAACGTGTGATTGTAATAGCTAGAAATCCTGTAGATATGAAAGTGATCTAATTTGTCTATGAATGTGAGTATAAATTCTAAACAGGATCTGAAATAAACAGATCTATCTAAAACAAACTACACTCAACACTGCATTCAGAATTGTATTCAACTATGTATTTATGTAACATCCATTTTCACTTAAAGGCGGCCATAACCATAACCTTTGCAAGTGATCTGCCTATACCTGTCCCATTAGCGTAATGCATCTTGTCCCCTTTTATATTTTTTTCACCTTTGTTGTTTTTCATCACGTTTTTATGTTGTATACTGTATGTGGGATTTGAATTCGAAATAGTATTTCTAGTCTACAACTGTCACGTACTTTCCCTTTAGTTAGGGGTTTGATCTAATTCACCTCTTCCCTTTATAAGTGGAACACGCTTCCTATCAAATAGCTTGGTAATTTGATTTTGCATGTGTCTCATGCAAGAGTCTGTTTTTTTTTTCTCCTAAGAACCAGCTATTATTTGTCAAACCTTTTTTCTCCCAAGCCTTGGAGTAATTCCTTATTCAGCTTCTATCATGAAATTGCGTCATTTACCTAAAGTTAAATGATACTTTCCGCAGTTATTCTGCTCCTCTCTGAGACCGGACTTTCCTGTGAAGTCACAGCCATGCTGGATCCGATCGCATCACATTTTCAGCTGTTTCCCCTCTGCTCAGCGTGCAAACTTTCGTTTCTACTGAAGACCAAGTATTTTCAGGATTTATTCTAATTTCTAACTCCTGCACAAACGGATTGTGCAATGTTAACGGTCGTTTCTAATTCGATTCATTTAACCAACGGTATTTGTTTACTATCAAAGCAATCTCTATTCAAACTGCTTTATTATTGGATCATTGTACTATCTAAAGGCATTCATCTTATCGCTAATTGCAAATATTTATGTTCAAATGCTTAATTTGGAAACATTGTATATCCTCAAATACAATCATCATAAAAACATTTATTGTTACGTTCATTCTCATTTATTAAGCCTGCTTCAGTTATTTAAGTCCTATCAGTCAGTGTAATACTTATGTACTGCTGCAAATTCAAATTAATGAGTGTTCACTAGTGATGTCCTGAATAGTTCACTGGCGAATAGTTCCCGGTGAACATAGCTTGTTCGCATTCGCCGCGGCGGGCGAACATATGCGATGTTCGATCCGCCCCTATTCGTCATCATTGAGTAATACTTTGACCCTGTACCTCACAGTCAGAAGACACATTCCAGCCAATCAGCAGCAGACCCTCCCTCCCAGACCCTCCTACCTCCTGGACAGCATCCATTTTAGATTCATTTGGAAGCTGCATTCTTAGTGAGAGGAGGGACAGTGTAGCTGCTGCTGATTTAATAGGGAAATCGATAGCTAGGCTAGTGTATTCAGTGTCCACTACAGTCCTGAAGGACTCATCTGATCTCTGCTGTAAGGACAGCACCCCAAAAAGCCCTTTTTCAGGGCTAGAACATCAGTCTGCTTTTTTTTTTTTTCTGTGTAATCTAATTGCAGTTGCCTGCCTGCCAGCATGTGTGTCAGGCTCACAGCGTATACTGTGCCCACTTGCCCAGTGCCACCACTCATATCTGGTGTAACAGTAGTGTAGATTTAAAAAAATAAACCACTTTTTTGACTGTGTTAAATAATAGCAGTCAGTTTCCTTCACACATGTGCGTTTCAGTGCCTGCTTGCCAGGGCACAGTGTCACCCCAGTGCAACTCATATCTGGTGTAACAGTAGTGTAGATTTAAAAAAAACAACACTTTTTTGACTGTGTTAAATAATAGCAGTCAGTTTCCTTCACACGTGTGCGTTTCGGTGGCTGCCTGCCAGGGCACAGTGTCACCCCAGTGCAACTCATATCTGGTGTAACAGTAGCGTAGTTTTTAAAAAAACAACACTTTTTTGACTGTGTTAAATAATAGCAGTCAGTTTCCTTCACACGTGTGCGTTTCAGTGCCTGCCTGCCAGGTCACAGTGTCACCCCAGTGCAACTCATATCTGGTGTAACAGTAGTGTAGATTTAAAAAAAACAACACTTTTTTGACTGTGTTAAATAATAGCAGTCAGTTTCCTTCACACGTGTGCGTTTCAGTGCCTGCCTGCCAGGGCACAGTGTCACCCCAGTGCAACTCATATCTGGTGTAACAGTAGCGTAGATTTAAAAAAAAAAACACTTTTTTGACTGTGTTAAATAATAGCAGTCAGTTTCCGTCACACGTGTGCGTTTCAGTGCCTGCCTGCCAGGGCACAGTGTCACCCCAGTGCAACTCATATCTGGTGTAACAGTAGTGTAGATTTTAAAAAAACAACACTTTTTTTGACTGTGTTAAATAATAGCAGTCAGTTTCCTTCACACATGTGCGTTTCAGTGCCTGCCTGCCAGGGCACAGTGTCACCCCAGTGCAATTCATATCTGGTGTAACAGTAGTGTAGATTTAAAAAAAAAAACAACACTTTTTTGACTGTGTTAAATAATAGCAGTCAGTTTCCGTCACACGTGTGCGTTTCAGTGCCTGCCTGCCAGGGCACAGTGTCACCCCAGTGCAACTCATATCTGGTGTAACAGTAGTGTAGATTTAAAAACAACAACACTTTTTTGACTGTGTTAAATAATAGCAGTCAGTTTCTGTCACACGTGTGCGTTTCAGTGCCTGCCTGCCCGGGCACAGTGTCACCCCAGTGCAACTCATATCTGGTGTAACAGTAGTGTAGATTTAAAAAAAACAACACTTTTTTGACTGTGTTAAATAATAGCAGTCAGTTTCCTTCACACGTGTGCGTTTCGGTGGCTGCCTGCCAGGGCACAGTGTCACCCCAGTGCAACTCATATCTGGTGTAACAGTAGCGTAGATTTTAAAAAAACAACACTTTTTTGACTGTGTTAAATAATAGCAGTCAGTTTCCTTCACACATGTGCGTTTCAGTGCCTGCTTGCCAGGGCACAGTGTCACCCCAGTGCAACTCATATCTGGTGTAACAGTAGTGTAGATTTAAAAAAAAAAACACTTTTTTGACTGTGTTAAATAATAGCAGTCAGTTTCCTTCACACGTGTGCGTTTCAGTGCCTGCCTGCCAGGGCACAGTGTCACCCCAGTGCAACTCATATCTGGTGTAACATAAGTGTAGATTTAAAAAAAAACCCACTTTTTTGATTGTGTTAAATAATAGCAGTCTGTTTCCTTCACACGTGTGCGTTTCAGTGCCTGCCTGCCAGGGCACAGTGTCACCCCAGTGCAACTCATATCTGGTGTAACAGTAGTGTAGATTTAAAAAAACAACACTTTTTTGACTGTGTTAAATAATAGCAGTCAGTTTGGTCTGTCACTGTGAAGCGGGCGTAACCCTTACACTACCTGATCGATACAACATCATACCTGATGTTTTAAAGCACGTTATTCCAAACAATTTAACAATGTTAGGTGATTTATGCCCTTTATGGATTAAAACCAGACTCTGCATCAACTATGTAATTTTCCATGGGAGTTTTGCCATGGATCCCCCTCCGGCATGCCACAGTCCAGGTGTTAGTACCCTTGAAACAACTTTTCCATCACTATTGTGGCCAGAAAGAGTCCCTGTGGGTTTTAAAATTCGCCTGCCTATTGAAGTCTATGGCGGTTCGCCCGTTCGCGAACAGTTGTGGAAGTTCGCGTCCGCCATTCACGAACGCAAAATTTTAGGTTTGCGACATCACTAGTGTTCACCTTTTCTTCCTTTTTGGCCAACTATTAATATTGTATACTATAGCAATTCTTATAAGTAATCAGATTTAAGATTCCTCCTTTAGAATTTCTAGATTTATATTCTTCATGAATATTTTGTTCTGTATATCAATTGCAGATTTAAGTCAGCTTATCACTAAAGTTTGTTGTGAGTTTATTTATCATTGCTACAATGCATCATAATTCTAAACTACTGTAATTCTGCTCTACATATTAGATCCATTCAAGACAGACCATTACATATTACCAAGCCTTCAATTATGGATCCAGCGCTACGGAATTTGGCGGCGCTATACAAATAAATGATAATAATAAATGGATCCGGTAGAGCTGACAAACCACGTGCATAACCTTTGTCAAAGAGTAGATTTGCTCACACAAAGTTTAAGAGAACAACAAGTGGAAAATTATACTCTCAAAAACATACTTAAAGGGACACTAAACCCAACATTTTTCTTTCATGCTTCAGTTAGAGAACACAATTTTAGCCAACATTCCAATTTACTTCTATTATCTAATTTGCTTTATTCTTTAGATATCTTTTGTAGAAGAATTAGTTATGCACATGGCTGAGCCAATCACATGAGGCATCTATGTGCAGCCACCAAACAGCAGCTACTAAGCCTATCTAGATATGCTTTTCAGGAAAGTATATCAAGAGAATGAAGCAAATTAGATAATAGAAGTAAATTAGAAAGTTGTTTAAAATTGCAAGTTATTTCTAAATCATGAAAGAAAAAAATCTGGGTTTCATGTCCCTTTAAAGAAACAGTCTCTGCAAAAACTTCCAATCTGGATTCTAACCCAGAGCCTTTGGTAAGTCCTCAGGATAAATTTAGTGGTGAAAGAAGCCAATTTAGAGATTTCAGGAATGCCTGTTATTATTTACTCTAAAACCTAAAACATATGTAGCAGAAAAACAAAAAGTATTAACTGTTATTTCATACCTCAGAGCAGAACCCAGATTCTGGGGAAATATTTTTTAGACCAATGATCCTGTTTTGGATTCCTTAGAGGCTTTTTCTTTCATGTAATTGGCAAGAGTCCATGAACTAGTGACGTATGGGATATACAATCCTACCAGGAGGGGCAAAGTTTCCCAAACCTCAAAATGCCTATAAATACACCCATCACCACACCCACAATTCAGTTTTACAAACTTTGCCTCCTATGGAGGTGGTGAAGTAAGTTTGTGCTAAGATTTCTACGTTGATATGCGCTTCTCAGCATTGTTGAAGCCCGATTCCTCTCAGAGTACAGCGAATGTCAGAGGGACGTGAAGGGAGTATCACTTATTGAATACGATGATTCCCTAACGGGGGTCTTTTTCATAGGTTCTCTGTTATCGGTCGTAGAGATTCATATCCTACCTCCCTTTTGAGATCGATGATATACTCTCAATTTACCATTACCTCTACTGATAACTGTTTCAGTACTGGTTTGGCTATCTGCTATATGTGGATGGGTGTCTTTTGGTAAGTATGTTTTTTATTTCTTAAGACACCTCAGCTATGGTTTGGCACTTTATGCATTTATATAAAGTTCTAAATATATGTATTGTACTTATATTTGCCATGAGTCAGGTTCATGTATTTCATTATGCAGACTGTCAGTTTCATATTTGGGGAATATAAAAAAAATTTTAAGAAAATTTTTTCCTTACCTGGGGTTTAGTCTTTTTTTTCAATTGACTACTTCTTGCAAATTGCTGGCGGTATTAGGCCCGCGGGTGCGTCAAATGCTAAACTTTAAAAAAAAATTGGCGCGAAAAATACATCTATGACGCAACTTCGTCATTTAAGGCGTCATAGTTGACGCCGAAGCCTTACACACGGTTGCGTCATTAGTGACGTGAGTGTGCCGTTTCCGGGTTATTATTGGTGCCAAAAAAGTTTTCAGTTACATTGTGTGTCATACTTGGCGCCAAACTTTTTCATTATTTCAATACCCCATTGATGTTTGCCTCTTGCCTATTTGCATTTTTTCCCATTCCTGAAACTGTCATATTAGGAAATTGATAATTTTGCTTTATATGTTATTTTTTCTTTTACATTTTGCAAGATGTCTCAATCTGATCCTGCCTCAGAAGTTTCTGCTGGAACATTGTTGCCTGATATCGGTTCTATCAAAGCTAAGTGCATTTGTTGTAAGATTGTGGAAATTTTTTTGCCGAATGTCATTTGTAATAGTTGTCATGATAAACTTTTACATGCAGATAGTGTGTCCATCAGTAATAGTACATTGCCAGTTGCAGTTCCTTCAACTTCTAATGTACATGATATACCTATGAATTTTAAAGAATTTGTTTCTGATTCTATCCAGAAGGCTTTGTCTGCATTTCCACCTTCTAATAAACGTAAAAGGTCTTTTAAACTTCTCATTCAGTTGATGAAATTTCAAATGACCAACAACATAATAATTTATCCTCTTCTGATGAGGATCTATCTGATACAGAAGATCCTTCCTCAGACATTGACACTGACAAATCTACTTATTTATTTAAAATAGAGTATATGCGTTCTTTATTTAAAGAAGTGTTAATTACTTTGGATATTGAGGTAACCAGTCCTCTTGATGTTCAGTCTAATAAATGTTTAAATGCTGTTTTTAAACCTCCTGTGGTTTCTCCAGGGTTTTTTCCTATTCCTGAGGCTATTTCTGATATGATTTCTAAGGAATGGAATAAGCCAGGAACTTCTTTTATTTCTTCTTCAAGGTTTAAAAAATTGTATCCTTTACCAGCAAATTCTATAGAGTTTTGGGAAAAAATCCCCAAAGTTGATGGGGCTATTTCTACTCTTGCTAAACGTACCACTATTCCTATGGAAGATAGTACTTCCTTTAAGGATCCTTTAGGTAGGAAGCTTGAATCTTATCTAAGGAATGCCTATTTATATTCAGGTCATCTTTTCAGACCTGCAATTTCTTTGGCTGATGTTGTGACTGCATCAACTTTCTGGTTGGAGAATTTAGCGCAACAAGAATTGGATTCTAACATATCTAGCATTATTCGCAATATGCTAATCATTTTATTTGTGATGCCATTTTTAATATTATCAAAATTGATGTTAGATCCATGTCTTTAGCTATTTTAGCTAGAACAGCTTTGTGGCTTAAATCTTGGAATGCTGATATGACATCTAAATCTAGATTACTATCTCTTTTTTCCAAGGTAATAATTTATTTGGTTCTCAGTTGGATTCTATTATTTCAATTGTCACTGGGGGAAAGGGAGTTTTTCTGGCTTAGGATAAAAAAAGGGTAAATCTAAGGCTTCTAACCGTTTTTGTTCCTTTTGTCAAAATAAGGAACAAAAACTTAATCCTTCCCCCAAGGAATATGGTGCGGCCCTCATTCCAGCTCAGCTGGTAGGGGGCAGAATAAGGTTTTTCAAGGATATTCGGATAAATTCTGTCCAAAATCAATGGATTCAGAGCATTGTCTCTCAAGGGTATCGAATAGGATTCAGAGTAAGACCTCCTGTGAGAAGATTTTTTCTCTCACGTGTCCCAGCAAATCCAGTAAAAGCTCAGGCTTTCCTGATGTGTGTTTCAGACCTGCAGTCTTCAGGGGTAATCATGCCAGTTTCTTTTCAGGAACAAGGTTTGGGGTTTTATTTAAATCTATTCATTGTCCCAAAGAAGGAAAATTTATTCAGACCAAATTTTGAATCGTTATGTAAGAGTACCAACTTTCAAGATGGTGACTATAGGGACTATTCTGCTTTTTGTTCAGCGAGGACATTATATGTCCACAATAGACTTGCAAGATGCATACCTTCATATTCCAATTCATCCAGAACATTATCAGTTTCTGAGATTCTCTTTTCTAGACAAGCATTACCAATTTGTTGCTCTTCCATTTGGCCTAGCAACAGCTCCAAGAATCTTTTCAAAGGTTCTAGGTGCCCTACTCTCTGTAATCAGAGAACAGGGTATTGCGGTGTTTCCTTATTTGGATGATATTTTGGTACTAGCTCAGTCTTTACGTTCTGCAGAATCTCACACGAATCAACTAGTGTTGTTTCTTCGGACACATGGTTGGAGGATCAATTTACCAAAAAGTTTCTTGATTCCTCAGACAAGGGTCACCTTTCTAGGCTTCCAGATAGATTCAGTGTCCATGACTCTGTCTCTAACAGACAAGAGACGTTTAAAATTGGTTCCTTAAATCCCAATGTACAACACTCTCTGACGTGGTGGATAGACCATCGTTTAGTTCAAGGGGCTTCTTTTTTTCAGCCAACCTGGACTGTGATCACAACAGATGCGAGTCCTTCAGGTTGGGGAGCTGTTTGGGGATCTCTGAAAGCACAAGGGGTTTGGAAATCTCAAGAGGCGAGATTACCAATAAATATTTTAGAACTCCATGCAATTCTCAGAGCTCTTCAGTTTTTGCCTCTGTTAAAGAGAGAACCGTTCATTTGTTTTCAGACAGACAATATCACAACAGTGGCATATGTCAATCATCAGGGTGGGACTCACAGTCCCCAAGATATGAAAGAAGTATCTCGGATACTTGCTTGGGTGGAATCCAGCTCCTGTCTAATCTCTGCGGTGCATATCCCAGGTGTAGACAATTAAGAGGCGGATTATCTCAGCCGTCAGACTTTACATTCAGGGGAGTGGTCTCTCCATCCAGATGTGCTTTCTCAGATTGTTCAGATGTGGGGTCTTCCAGAGATAGATCTCATGGCCTCTCATCTAAACAAGAAACTTCCCAGATTCCTGTCCAGTTCCAGGGATGTTCAGGCGGAAGCAGTGGATGTGCTGACACTTTCTTGGTGTTATCATCCTGCTTACATTTTCCCGCCTCTAGTTCTCCTTCCAAGAGTGATCTCCAAAATCATCATGGCACAATCATTTGTGTTGCTGGTGGCTCCTGCATGGCCACACAGGTTTTGGTATGTGGATCTGGTCCGGATGTCCAGTTGCCAGCCTTGGCCACTTCCGTTAAGGCCAGACCTACTGTCTCAAGGTCCGTTTTTCCATCAGGATCTCAAATCATTAAATTTGAAGGTATGGAAATTGAACGCTTAGTACTAAATCATAGAGATTTCAATGACTCAGTGATTAATACTATGTTACAAGCTCGTAAATCTGTCTCTAGAAAGATTTATTATAGAGTTTGGAAGACTTACATTTCATGGTGTTCTCATAAATTCTCTTGGCATTCTTTTAGAATTCCTAGAATTTTACAGTTTCTTCAGGATGGTTTGGATAAGGGTTTGTCTGCAAGTTCCTTGAAGGGACAAATCTGTGCTCTTTCTGTTTTATTTCACAGAAAGATTGCTATACTTCCTGATATTCACTGTTTTGTACAGGCTTTAGTTCGTATTAAGCCTGTCATTATATCAATTTCTCCTCCTTGGAGTCTTAATTTGGTTCTGAAGGCTTTACAGGCTCCTCCATTTGAGCCTATGCATTTCTTTGGACATTAAACTACTTTCTTGGAAAGTGTTGTTCTTTTTGGCTATCTCTTCTGCTAGAAGAGTTTCTGAGCTATCCGCTCTTTCTTGGGAGTCTCCTTTTCTAATTTTTCATCAGGATAAGGCAGTTTTGCGGACTTCTTTTCAATTTTTACCTAAGGTTGTGAATTCTAACAACATTAATAGAAAAATTGTTGTCCCTTCCTTGTGTCCTAATCCTAAGAATTCTTTGGATAGATCCTTACATTCTTTGGATGTGGTAAGAGCTTTGAAATATGTGGAAGCTACTAAAGATTTCAGGAAGACTTCCAGTCTATTTGTTTTATTTTCTGGTCCTAGGAAAGGTCAGAAGGCTTCTGCCATTTCCTTGGCTTCTTGGTTGAAACTTTTGATTCATCAAGCTTATTTGGAGTCGGGTCAGGCCCCGCCTCAGAGAATTATAGCGCATTCTACTAGATCAGTCTCCACTTCGTGGGCCTTTAAGAATGAAGCTTTAGTTGATCAGATTTGCAAAGCGGCAACTTGGTCCTCTTTGCATACATTTACTAAATTCTACCGTTTTGATGTATTTGCTTCTTCAGAAGCAGTTTTTGGTAGAAATGTTCTTCAGGCAGCTGTTTCAGATTGATTCTTCTGCTTTTGATTTAAGTTTTTTTTTTCTTTCATTTATGAGAATAAACTTATTTTTGGGGGGTTGTGGATTATTTTTTTCAGCGGAAAATGGCTGTTTTTATTTTTATTCCTCCCTCTCTAGTAACTCTTGCGTGGAGTTCCACATCTTGGGTATTGCTATCCCATACGTAGTTCATGGACTCTTGCCAATTACATGAAAGAAAACATAATTTATGTAAGAACTTACCTGATAAATTCATTTCTTTCATATTGGCAAGAGTCCATGAGGCCCACCCTTTTTATGGTGGTTATGATTTTTTGTATAAAGCACAATTATTTCCAAATTTCTTTTGTTGATGCTTTCTACTCCTTTCTTTATCACCCCACTGCTTGGCTATTCATTAAACTGAATTGTGGGTGTGGTGAGGGGTGTATTTATAGGCATTTTGAGGTTTGGGAAACTTTTCCCCTCCTGGTAGGATTGTATAGCCCATACTTCACTAGTTCATGGACTCTTGCAAATATGAAAGAAATGAATTTATCAAGTAAGTTCTTACATAAATTATGTTTTTCACAGCAATGGCTTTACTCTACGACGATCCAATGAAACATATTACTGCAGATAACAACAGGAGATCATTTAAACAAAACAAAAGACCAGTAGAGGACTATATAGCCAACTTTAAGAGATGATCAAAGGACAAGTCATTGGAATGGTATATCCCTAAAAAATCAATTTAGATTGGGCTTGTCTGAAACTTTGAAGGATGAGTTGGCCAGAGTGGAACTACCAGAGACCTTGGATGGTTTAATGACTTTAAGTATTACTATTGACAGCAGTCTACGTGAAAGGCGTAAAGAAAGAGCTAGCTTTGATTATAATAGATATAAATTTTCAGTGCCTACCAGTTCAGTTTCTCCTAGAGCTCCCGAAGAACCTATGCAGGTTGGTTTCGTAAAAGGGCCCCTCAAACCCGAAGAGAAGACTAGAAGACGTCTGAATAATATATGTCTATATTGCGCAGCAAAAGGACATGAAGTGAAAGACTGCCCTATTCTAAATAAGTCCAAAAAAGGTACTACACTTACATGCCATTCAAATATGTCATATAATTCTATGCAGTCCCAAATAGATGAAAAAGAGCGATAGCAGAAGTAGTTAAAATGTAGCATTTATTGCATATCTGTCATCAAAACAGGACAGTCAGGTAACAAAGAGAGGCAAAGACACCTCTAGGCTGGCAGGCTTATGCGTTTCGGCATAACGGCATAGTCATAGCATATGGAAGCCAGTCACAGGTGGACAATATATACACAAATTGTAACAATATCATTGGTTAAAACCATTAAGGCATTAAAACAAAATCATGCCCAAAACAATTAACCCTTGCACAACTGAAGCAGAAGCAGGCTCTGAATGAAGAACATTTAACTTATCATATATTAACATGAATACATGTAATACAAATAATCGGTCAGTATGTGTGGGTTATTGGAATACTTTTAAGGACAATCTAACCCATTGTACATGTGTGCTTATATACATTTAAGGTTCACAAAGTTTCTAAATCTGATAGTACAAGCAATAAGCTTAACATTGGGGAATAATAAGAAATATCAAAAAACACACAAATTGTATGTAAGGAACAGTTCCAAATGAAACAAAAGTGAAAGGACAAGAATATAGATACTTATCAGGTGCATAGGTAAAGTACTGTACTATATCACTATAGTAAGACATATGTGTAAAAGTATAAATATATATATACCACATCAAAACTGGTAGACAGCAATACATATCAACCTGGATGTAATGTATTAACCTTGATCAAGAGATCCTATGGTCGGTGTATCACACATAAACCCATATTCAAACACCTTTGTCATAGCTAAGGTGTGTGTACAAGAGAAAGATATTGTGGAAGACAAGTAGAGGGGTCCAATTTTACTCCCAGTAATTAATGAGATCGTATTCAGAATTAAGACCCTGGGGAACCCTAGTCTCCAATTTGAATATCCACAGCATCTCTCTCTTTCGAAGGATGACATCCCTATCGCTCCCTCTTTTTGGGCGTGGAATCATATCAATGGGTTGCCACGAAAAAGAGGTTAAATCTTCACTGGGTATCTGTGCAAAGTGGTATACAAGGGGAGTGGTGTCCTTCCCCACCCGGATGGTTGAGAGGTGCTCCCTCACCCTAGATCTTATATGATACCAGCTGAGGTCAGTGTTATATATATATATATATATATATATATATATATATATGTATGTATATATATATATATATATATATATATATATATATATATATATGTATATATATATATATATATATATATATCCCAGTACTGGATGATATATCTTATTGCTCCTGACATTTTGATTGTGTGTCCCGCTACCTCCCTGTGGGATAGCACTGGGCAGAGCTGTGATTCCCTAGAGCTGGGACCTATATATAAACTTTTCTATAATAGTGAGCACTATCCCTATTCTCTTTAGTTTACATTTAAAATTCTATGCCTCTCACTCATTGCCAAATTTCTCTTTCTCGGCAGTGGGATCATCATCAGATCAATACTAACGCTATCATCAATTCAGGAGCCTCTGGATTATTCATTGATTCTAGTGTTATATATCTATAGTGAAAAAAGCAAACCCTGTTGTATTGCGTGTTTTTGATGGAACTCTTTCCTCTAACTCACCAAACCATTCCTCTTTTAATAACTACAAAAATTGGTCATAAAGAAGTTATTTCTTTTGACATAACAACCTCTCCCTTATTTCCAATAGTTTTAGGACTTAAGTGGCTACAAAACCATCAGCCAACTATTGATTGGGTAACCTACCAGGTATCATTTAAGTCTCCATTTTGTACAAAAAAATTGCTTCAGCACCCACATGATATTACAATCTAGTGACATCTCCTTTCCTACTGAATATACAGAATTTTTAGATGTTTTTAGTAAAAAAGAACAGAGACCTTACCACCTCACAGAGGTTATGATTGCCCAATAGAATTACGTCCTGCTTTTCCCATACCTTATGGATGTACATATCATATATCTCAACCAGAATTAAAACACCTAAAAGATTATATAGATGAAAACCTACGAAAAGGGCTCATCTGTCCTAGTACATCACCAGCTGTAGCAGGATTATTTTTTGTCAAAAACAAAGATAACACACTAAGACCTATAATAGATTACCGTGAATTAAATAAAATTACCATAAAAAATAGATACCCTCTTCCATTAATTCCTGAGTTGACTGAGTGTCTTAGTTCTGCTACTATTTACACCAAATTAGATCTAAGAGGGGCTTACAACTTAATTAGAATCAGACAAGGAGACGAATGGCTCACAGCATTCTGTACTCGCTATGGCTTATTTGAGTATGCTGTGATGCCATTCGGGCTCTGTAATGCCCCAGTCACTTTTCAGAACTTTATAAACAACATATTTTGTGACATACTTGATTTTTTTATTATAGTATATTTAGATGGCATCCTAATTTACTCAGAGAATTTACAAGATCATATTGTACATGTTAAAACTGTTATCTCAAGATTGAGGAATCACCACCTATATGTTAAACCAGAGAAATATTTATTTCACACTAAAGAATTGTCATTCTTAGGTTATAATATCAGCCAAATAGGTATTCAAATGCAGGAGTACAAAGTCACAGCAGTTACTTCCTGGCCCATACCTAAGACTAAAAGACAACTTCAAACTTTTATAGAAAGTTTATTAAAGGATTATCACATATAGTCAAACCTTTAACATGTTTAACAGGAAATAATCGTTTCTACTGGTCTGAGGAAGTGCAACATGCCTTTGAATTTTTAAAGCTTCAATTTACAACAGCACCCATATTGCACTATCCGGATTCTAAATTACAATTCACATTGGAAGTAGATGCTTCAGATGTTGCTAGAGGAGCTATTTTATCACAGCGAAAATCAATTCATGAACCACTACATCCAGTAGCCTATTATTCTAGAAGTTTTACTCAAGCAGAGATGAACTATCCAATAGGTGAGAAAGAACTCTTAGCAATTAGAGCTTCGTTAGAACATTGGAGACACCTTCTAGAAGGCACTACAGCTCCTATACTCATATATACCGATCATAAAAATATTGAATACTTACAGACTAACCATACATTATCTGGTTGTCAAGTCAGATGAAGTTTTTATTTATCCCGATTCCATTATCTCATCCTTTATAGACATTGTTCAAAGAATGGCAAGGCTGACACACTTTTCAGAATAACAGAAAACACCACAAACATACAGCCTCCATCTACAGTTATACCACCAGAACAAATCGTAGCACTACATCAAGATTTCCTTCCTAAAATTAGCTCAGCACAAGATCAAGACAAAAAATCTCCAATGTCATCACTCAGACTTGGGTCTGATGGAATACAATACCACAACAATTGTATATATATACCACCATCACTGCAAGAAGAAATTGTTTAACTTATCCATGATTCTATTCTAAGTGGACATCCAGGTATTCAAAAGACCCAAGATTTAATTCCACATAATTTCTGGTGGCCTAATATGTGAGATGCAATTGTCTACTTTGTAAAAACATGTTCTATTTTTTCTCAAACCAAACCTAATGTTAATAAACCTTACGGTTATCTACTCAGTCTACCAATTCCCAATAGACCATGGAATGCTATAGCAATGGATTTCATTGTAGAACTTCCAAAATCTTCCAACTACACCACTATATTGGTAGTTGTGGATCTGTTAACAAAAATGGCACATTTTATTCCTACACATAAACTTCCTACAGCTTCTCAGACCGCTGATTTATTCCTAAAATTTTTTGTAAAATTACATGGTTTTCCTTCCTCTATAACCACTGACAGAGGAAGACAATTTACATCTAATTTCTGGAAAGAGTTATGCAACCGACTTCAGATCAAAAGAAGATTAAAGGGACATGAAACCCAATTTTTTTCTTTCATGATTTAGACAGAGCATACAATTATAAACAGAGCATACAATTATAAACAACTTTCTAATTTACTTCTATTATCTATTTTGCTTCATTCTCTTGATATTCTTTGCTGAAAAGCATATCTAGATATTCTTAGTAGCTGCTGATTGGTAGCTGCACATAGATGCCTCCTCTGATTGGTTCACTGTGTGCATCGCTATTTCTTCATTAAAGTATATCTAAAGAATGAAGCAAATTAGGTAATAGAAGTAAATTGGAATGTTGTTTAAAATTATATTCTCTACCTTAATCATGAAAGAAAATGTTTGGGTATAGTGTCCCTTTAAGTACTGCTTTTCATCTGCAAACAAACGGCCAAATGGAGAGAACAAACCAATGGCTTGAGCAATATTTAAGATCGCACTGCTCTTATCAACAACATAAATGGGCAGATTATTTGTCTTGTGCTGAATTCTCCTACAATAATTCTACAAATTCGTACACTAAATTCTCTCAATTCTTTGCTAATTACAGATTTAACCCATCATTCCATTTGGATTCTCGGATTCAGACCAAGTCGCCTTTGGTAGAAGATTACAGTAATACACTTTCTAAAACTTTGAAAGTATTAAAGAGTAATATTTTGGAAGCTCAATAATCTCAACAATATTTCTACGACTTGCGTAGACGTAAGACTTCTGATTACAAAGAGGGTGATAAGGTATGGTTGTCCACCAAGCATATGAATCTTTGAACGCCATCTAGGAAACTAAGCCCCCTATATGTGGGACCTTATAAGATTATCAAAGTGATCAGAATTAAGATTCCTACTTTAGAATTTCTAGATTTATATTCTTCAGGAATATTTTGTTCTGTATATCATTTGCAGATTTAAGTCAGCTTATCACTAAAGTTTGTTGTGAGTTGATTTATCACTGCTACAATGCATCATAATTCTAAACTACTGTAATTCTGTAATTCTGCTCTACATATTAGATCCATTCAAGTCAGACCATTACAACAACTGTTTAATAAATGTAGTATTTCTAGTCTAATACAGTGTTTGATAATAGAATTTAAAGAATATTGGTTCTTATCAACATTCTATTATGTAAATCAAATTTCTACAATAACATTTGTTCTAATATTCAAATTCGAATTTAACCACATTCACCCATCCCTAGTCCTTTATGAGAAGGCATTTTTCAGCATATTAGTTTGTTTTATTCACTCAAGTTTATATATATATATATATATATCCATTTTTGTGCACATATGTTTGTTCACTTAAATCTCAAGCACTTTTTATATTAATTTTCTTTTTAAACACTTGTTAGGTGCACCCAGCTAGTATATAATTTTATTCACATTTTTAAATGTATGTACATGTATGAATGTGTTTATATGTGTATATGTATGTATGTGTGCACATACATATTTATAGATCTAAACACATAAATACATATGTACACACATATATAGACATGTATACATACACAGATACAAATATTAATATATATATATATATATATATATATATATATATATATATATATATATATATAGTGATAGGTAATCCCCAGAGAAGAGGACAAAAGGCGGCTGAGAAATCATCCACGGCTGGTTCAAAAGAGGTTTTTTATTTTAGCAAGGTGCTAGTACATAAGGTGAGAGCAAAGCCTTAACACCTGACGCGTTTCGCGCATGCGTACATGCGCTTCATCAGAGGTGATATGTTCAAGGTGTGTAGTGACCTATATGCAGCAAAGGGACCAATCCTGTTACCGGTTCAATTAAGGACTATTGTCAACACCTATAGGTAAGGTAGCTGAAACCTTTGCTGCAGATTGGTCATTAATTTTGTTTCTTTATTTACTAAGTCAAATAACACAGTGAACAATTTTATAAATCTTCTAGTACTAGTACAATTGTTAACATCTATACAAATGTATCAACTATTCATTCTAAGCCTATGTGAACTAAGTTCTAATAGACAACAAAAAATATATAAATTAAATAAAAATAAAGAATATTTACATAAGAAATTAGCAGTCACATATATAAAGGATATATAGGTATTCAATTCAACAATGATGTGTAAGAATAACTTAGAGAGAAGATATGGCGTTTTTTTCTGAGATGCAATCAAGTGGATAGTAGTGTCAAATGTTATAAGTTAGTCACCATCGATGCATATGAGAAAAAATCGACAATCTAAGTTGAGGATGGAGAAACTATCATATTAACATAAACAAAACAATGTATTAATATATAGATAATACAAATAAAATTGCTACAAAAAACAGAAATTCTCTTAAAAGAAACATAAGTATAGAGATAAAATATAATAAAAAACATAAATATTATAATAGAAAATTATAATAGATAACACACAATTGATTTCGGATGTGCTAAGTTAATTATTCACTATTTACATTTATAGTACATCTACAGATTTTATTAGATATTTTAATTCATTTCTTTGTGGGATCTGAGCAATGGTGGTTAACTGTAGAGGGAAAAAAGGAGACACTTTATAAAGGGTAAATGTCGAGAAAAGTTTTCTCTTATGTTTTATTTTATTTTATTTTATTTAGGATTATGTTGTAAATTGCATTATTCAACAAATAGATCAACATCCATCCTTTTGTTAATCCCTTCTGGTGCTCTAGTGTGTAATTTTATAATCCAAAAGATCTCTTTCTTTCTTAAGCATTTTTCCCTATTACCACCCCTAGGATGTTTTTTGATAATATCAATACCTATGAAAGAGAAATATTTTTGTCCTATACCATGCAATCTAAAATGCTTAGCTACCGGCGTTTTAGGTTCTTTCTCCTCTAAGGAGCGTAAATGTTCACGAATTCTTTCTTTTAATGGACGGGTAGTTATACCAATATATTGACAGGAACAAAATAGGCAATTAATGAGATAGATCACATATTGTGAATTACAGTCAATTCTATCTCGAATGTGGAACACTTGTTTTGTAGTATTGGAAGAAAAAGTATCTGTTACTGTAATGCACGTGCATCCTTTGCATGGTACATGGCCACATTTAAAGCACCCTGGTTTTGGGCTAAGCCAGTGTGCACCTGTTGTGTCTTTATCTGTAAACTGTTTGTTAGTTATTTCTCTTATGGTTGGTGCTCTACGTGCTATACATTTTATTCCTGATGTTAAGATGTTATTAAGTGCTTCATCACCTTTTAGAATTGATAGGTTCTGTCTGACTATCTTACAAATTAGATTATATTGTCTGCTGAATTGCGTGATAAATAAAAGGTTTTGATCAGGCAATATAGATTTATCAGTTTTTCCTGGTTTCTTTGGACCTCCTTTAAGTAATTCTTGTCTATTTAAATCTGCCACTTGTTTCTCCAATCTAAGTAGTTGATTCCTATGGTATCCTCTATCTGTCAATCTATTTGTTAGTTCTCTTGCTTGAGGGAAGTAATCTGCCAGTTCTGTACAATTCCTTCTTAAACGAAGGTATTGTGCTTTAGGAATACCTCTTTTTAAATGATTGGGATGGCAGGAATCAGCTCTCAGTATCGTGTTCCTAGCCAAGGGTTTGCGGTAGGTGCATGTGGAGATTTTATTATCTTTAGCTCTCAGACTTAAATCTAGGAAATCAATTGACTGTTTATGTATCTGTGCTGTGAAGGTCAAATTATATTCATTATTATTCATAAAGTCTACAAATTTGTCAGTTGTACAGTCATCCCTGGTGTCCCATATGACTATAATGTCATCTATAAAACGGCCATATATTATAACATTGTTCTTATATGGAAACTGGTCTGAAAAGATCATATTTAATTCCAGCCACCCCATATATATATTTGCTAGCGCGGGGGCAAATTTTGCCCCCATCGCTGTACCTCGTCTTTGTAAGTAATAAGAACCTTGAAAGATGAAAAAGTTATGTTGTAAAAGAAATTCTGTTATTTGGACGATAAATGTTATAAATTCATTGCTATAGTCTGAGTATCTATGTAGCATAAAATCTATAGCCTCCAGTCCTTTTGAATGAGGGATATTGGAATAGAGGGCCGTCACATCAATGGTGGCCCATACATAAGATTCTTTCCAAGTTATGTCACTTATCTGTGTCAGTAAGTGTGTGCTATCCCTGATATATCCTGGTAGAGCCAACATGATAGGTTGTAGTATGTGGTCGAGCCAGCCACCCAATCTTTCACACAATGATCCATTACTGGCCACAATGGGTCGTCCAGCTGGATTCTTAAGACCCTTATGTATCTTGGGTGCAATGCGAAAGTATGGGGTGGTCGGCTGTTCCACATATAGATAATCAGTTAATTCTTTATCCATGAAGCTATGTTCTATAGCATAATCTAATAAGTGGCTAAGTTTATTTTTGAAGGAGGTGGTGGGATTGAACGTAAGTTTAGTATATAACATACAGTCTTTTAGTTGATTCTCAACTTCACCAATGTAATCACTTTTGTTCAATACCACCACTGCCCCTCCCTTATCCGCCTGGACTATTACCACATTGTCATTTTTCTGAAGTCTAGTCAATGCCTGTCTTTGTTGTCGGGTAAGATTATCCCTAGATATATCAAAGGGGGTTTTTTCAATTGTATTTGCTAAGTCAGTTAATTCTCTCTCTATCACTCTCTGATATAAGTCCAATAGTTGATGTCTAGAATTTACTGGATAAAAATAAGAACTATTCTTATATGTGAAAGATGTGCAATTGTTAGTTAGTGTGTCCGTGTATTTCAGTCCTACTGAAATCTGCTTACTAAAAGCTTGTGTGTTATCAAGTGAGTGCTCAACTGGGATATCTTTAAAGTGTTTTTTCAAAACTATCTTACGGACAAATCTGTTTATATCAATAAGTGTATTTACAAGATCAAAATTATGTGCTGGTGCATACGATAAACCTTTATTTAGCAAATTACATTCTATATTGGACAATTTATAATCAGAGAGGTTAATGACTGCTACTTCTTTATATTTTTTCTGACCCTGCTGGGGTAACGAAAAGTTGGTACTGTTGCGTCCATATCTGTTGTATCTTGAGCTTTCTTAGGTGTGCTAGTCTGGCTTGGTTGTTTCACTAAAGTTTTTAAATCTTTTCTACTGGTGTTCGGATTCAGACTGGTCTTGTCTGGTACAATTAGACCTTGTGATTGTTCACCTTCAGTGGACTGTGCACTAGTGTCCTGATAATCTGTATCTATGCTAGAAAATGTCACATGTTTATTTTTATTTCTATCTGTCTTATTTCTATTTCCTTTTTTGTTTCTATTTTTTTCTTTATTTGCCTTAGTAGATGGCCAATTTTGTCTAGTGGGCTTATGTTGCTGCCATGAATATACTATATTAAGTTCATAGTCTTTGACATCTCTCTGATATTTCTGTACCTTCCTCTCAGATAGTACTGTGTCTAGAGTGTCTATTGTTTCAGTAAGCTGTTTACTATAATCTATATGTTTTTGGGTGGTCTCAAATGGTTTAAGTGTTTCGATTGCATTATTGATTTCTATAAGGACTTGATCTCTTTCCTCTTTTTTATGACATAGTAGTTGTTTCATTAATATTATGGAACAATTAGTTAAATTCTCATTCCATTCCTCCATAAATTTGGGGTTGTTAAGTGCAAAGGAGGGATATTTCTTCATTCGTAAGCCCCTAGGTACCTTGTGCTCAGATATATAGAGTTCTAAGAACTCTATGTCCCACCACAAATTGGTTTCTCTAAATCTCAACAATTCTAATTTGGAAAATACATTAGCAATATCATCTTCATCAACAAGAACAAGCGCTTGGCTATCACCCTTTAGTGCATTTTCCATAATGCGTTTTCTTTTTGTTTCATTTATAACCCCTGTGGGTGTTTTTGTTGCCATTATGGAAGATGCACCAATAGATACTTAAAGAATAAATTAAATGCAGTTTATACAAGAACCAGAGGAACCCTCAATTATTTATAGATGCAAAGACAAAATAAAATATCTAGAGCAAAAAGGAGATTATTTGCAAATATAGATAATAAAGGATCTTACAACAGTGTATATAGAGACAATGTATGTTTCTAAACAATGTTACAATACTACGTAGTTAGCATCTCCCATGGTTGCAAAAAAGACAGTTTGCTATGCTTGCAAAATTGTAGAAATTAGAATAGTGGAGTCCACAATTATATTGATGTAGAATGTTCCAAGTGTATAGCGCTATATCTATGTGTATAGAAAGCGCTACAGGAGTTCCTGACGGCAAGAAACAAGCTGTGGGGAAACAAGCTGTAATGTAAATGTCCCTCCGGACCCTTAGAGCCAATGTACAATTAGGATGTA
This sequence comes from Bombina bombina, assembly GCF_027579735.1. NCBI lineage: Eukaryota > Metazoa > Chordata > Amphibia > Anura > Bombinatoridae > Bombina > Bombina bombina. Next base: position 133,570,335 of record NC_069502.1, on the reverse strand, counting down.
CACCGTAGAAGTGAAAAGTACCTTCAAAATAGGTGGACCAGGAAATTTGATTACCAGTGTAATGGTTCCAGACAGCGTCCTCCGAAGATCCTCGATAGGCTAGAGCCCCCAAGTTCCGACGGAGGTGAATGGCTGTATCCTCGTTTCCACTTGTCCTCAAACGACCAAAGCTCTGACGTCAGAGTAGTGTGCCGTGTCGCACAGAAGGTCCGCTGTGAGCGTGAGGGGAACGTGCAGCGTCGCACGGCAGATTCCTCAGGACAGACCAGGTGTCGCACAGGAGGTCCGCTGTAAGCGTGAGGAAAACGTGCAACGTCGTACGGCAAATTCCTCGGGACAAACCAGGTGTCCACTGGGTCCTAGGTAGCCGGCTCTTCAGGTCTGGATATGGGTTCCGGGTGATGGACAGCCAAAGCGGTATCTCATCCACTAAATATAGTGATAGGTAATCCCCAGAGAAGAGGACAAAAGGCGGCTGAGAAATCATCCACGGCTGGTTCAAAAGAGGTTTTTTATTTTAGCAAGGTGCTAGTACATAAGGTGAGAGCAAAGCCTTAACACCTGACGCGTTTCGCGCATGCGTACATGCGCTTCATCAGAGGTGATATGTTCAAGGTGTGTAGTGACCTATATGCAGCAAAGGGACCAATCCTGTTACCGGTTCAATTAAGGACTATTGTCAACACCTATAGGTAAGGTAGCTGAAACCTTTGCTGCAGATTGGTCATTAATTTTGTTTCTTTATTTACTAAGTCAAATAACACAGTGAACAATTTTATAAATCTTCTAGTACTAGTACAATTGTTAACATCTATACAAATATATATATATACAGGTGGCCCTCGGTTTGCGCTGGTTCAATTTGCACCGTTTCAGAATAACGCCCTTTTTTCAGTCTTGTGACTGCTATTGAAAAACACTGAGAAGCAGAGTGCATTGATTAAAATAAGGACAGGCCAGTAGGTGGAGCTGTCTGCTTGTGTTACAGCAAAGATATACAAGCTTAACAGGTCTGAAATTAATCAGTGTACACAGACCAGACCTATCGAGCTGTCAAAGGAATAAGATCTAGCAGCCATGAGGGAAACTTTACATCTTCCTGCCCAGCTGCTTGAAGGTCAGGGTGCCTAAAAAATCAGTCCAGTCTGGAATGCATAGCATATCTGCAGACCGGATATTAGCTAACAGTGTATGCTACTGTTTCAATACAGAGACCTTACTGCTTTGTTTGCAGAAAAATGCAAGTAGAAAAATGTTTTTGCTCATTAAACTTAGTTTGATGATATATTCTGTGTTGTGTGAATATTTGATACTGTTTATAATGTTTAGCATTTATAGTCTTCATTTCAAAGCTTTAAAAATAATGTATTATAGGTTACTTAGGTTCCAGGCCCCTCTCAAAATTGACATAACTCCCTCACTTCCCATTGACTTAAACTGGGTTTCAATTTACAACGGTTTTGATTTACAACCATTCCTTCTGGAACTAACCCTGGCGTAAACTGAGGGCTACCTGTATATATATATATATATATATATATATATATATATATATATATATATATATATATATATATATAATATATATAGTTGTACAGTATCTCACAAAATTGAGTACACCCCTCACATTTTTGTAAATATTTTATTATTTCTTTTCATGTGACAACACTGAAGAAATGATACTTTGCTACAATGTAAAGTAGTGAGTGTACAGCATGTATAACAGTGTAAATTTGCTGTCCCCTCAAAATAACTCAACACACACCCATTAATGTCTAAACCTTTGGCAACAAAATTGAGTACACCCCTAAGGGAAAATATCCAAATTGGGTCCAAAGTGTCAATATTTTATGTGACCACCATTATTTTCCAGCACTGCCTTAACCCTCTTGGGCATGGAGTTCACCAGAGCTTCACAGTTTGCCACTGGAGTCCTCTTCCTCTCCTACATGACGACATCATGGAGCTGGTGGATGATTGAGACCTTGCGCTCCCACACCTTCCTTTTGAGTATGCCACACAGATGCTCAATAGGGTTTAGGTCTGGAGACATGCTTGGTCAGTCCATTACCTTTGCCCTCAGCTTCTTTAGCAAGGCAGTGGTCATCCTGGAGGTGTGTTTGCGGTCATTATGTTGGAATACTGCCAAAGGGAGGGGATCATGCTCTGCTTCAGTATGTCACAGTACCTGTTGGCATTCATGATTCCCTCAATGAACAGTAGCTTCCCTTGTGCCAGCAGCACTCATGCAGGCCCAAACCATGACAATCCCACCACCATGCTTGACAGTAGGCAACTATTTGAAGGACCTAGGTATGGCGCCCAGTAGGGATTCCTAGCTCCCTTACTGGCCAATAATACCCTACGATTGCCAAAAAGTTACCACAAATTACAAATATACAAGTAAAGGAGCGCTAACAAGCTCAGGGGTCTAGGAGGGCAATAAATCTTTTCAAATCTGATTATAAAATAACACATATTTATTTAGTTAAAAATCTTAACAGTGTATCAATGTAAAAATTGGGACGTCTCAATTGAAAAGATAGTAATTACGCTGATAATATCAGCAAAAAGATTGCAACAGAAATAAACTATATGTCATATGCATGTATAATAAAATATATGGTTACAATAAAAGCAACAATTGTAGCAAAGATCTAAGAACAATGTATATTCCACCTTATAACTTAAATTAACAGAAAACGTTCATTAACGTTTAAAAGGAGTGTGTTAATGAACGTTTTCTGGTAATTGAAGTTTTAAGGTGGAATATACATTGTTCTTAGGTCTTTGCTACAATTAGTCTGCTTGTCTTCAGCAAACTGTTTGCAGGCTTTCTTGTGCAGCATCTTTAGAAGAGGCTTCCTTCTGGGATAACAGCCATGCAGACAAATTTGATGCAGTGTGCGGCATATGGACTGAGCACTGACAGGCTGAACCCCACTCCTTCAACTTCTGCAGCAATGCTGGCAGCCCTCATACGTTTATTTCCCAAAGACAACCTCTGGATATGACGCTGAGCACGTGCACTCAACTTCTTTGGTCGACCATGGTGAGGCCTGTTCTGAGTGGAACCTGTCCTGTGAAACCGCTGTATGGTCTTGCCCACCTAGATGCAGCTCAGTTTCACGGTCTTGGCAATCTTCTTATAGCCTAGGCCATCTTTATGTAGAGCAACAATTCTTTTTTTCAGATCCTCAGAGAGTGCCATGTTGAACTTTCAGTGACCGGTATGAGAGAGTGTGAGAGCGATAACACCCAATTTATCACACCTGCTCCCCATTCACACCTGAGACCTTGTAACACTAACGAGTCACATGACACCGGGGAGGGAAAATGTCTAATTGGGCCCAATTTGGACATTTCCACTTATGGGTGTACTCATTTTTGTTGCCAACAGTTTAGACATTAATGGCTGTTTGTTTAGTGTCATTTCTTCAGTGTTGCCACATGAAAAGATTTAACAAAATATTTTCCAAAAATGTGAGGGGTGTACTCACTTTTGTGAGATACTGTGTATATATATATATATATATATATATATATATATATATATATATATATATATATATATAAAAAAAAGATATACATACATACATACATATACACACACATTATAGAGCCCTTCCCAGTCAAACACTTTGCCATACCATTCCCATTTCAAACACTTATATTTTTTTTAAAAGTGTATATATGTTTGTATCATTTATGTTAATGCATTTTTAAATGTGTTTTGTGCTACATTATTTTTCACTTAGGGGCCGAATTGTTAAGCTCCGAATGGAACTTTATGCCCCTGTTTCTGGGCGAGCCTTCAGGTTCACCGGAAACAGCAATTATAAAGCAGTGGTCTAAAGAGCGTTGCTCCATAACTTATTTGCCTGCTCTGAGGCTGCGGACATCAATCCGCCTGATCCTATATGATCAGGCTGATCGACACCCCCTGCTAGTGGCCAATTGGCCGTAAATCTGCAGGGGGCGGCTTTGCACAAGCAGTTCACAAGAACTGCTTGTGCAATGATAAATGCTGACAGTGTATGCTGTCGGCATTTATCGATGTGCGGTGGACATGATACGCTACATCATATCATGTCCGCTCGCACTTTAATAAATCTGCCCCTTACAGTTACAGCAGTTTATCTTAGCTACCAATATAGCTACCAGGAAAAAATTTTTATAGACATTTTATCTATTTATATTTATATTTATTGTTATCGCCATGTGGATCCACTAGTTTTATTTTTATTGATTGTACTTGTAATAAATTACATATACATCACACTGCACCTTGCCTTTGGCACTTTGAACACTCCATTGCTATACTCTATTTCTTTGGCCGGCTAGGTGACCTTTGTTTGAAGCCACTGATGCTCGGTTCAGTTGCACCTGTAAATGGGCAAATTTGCCAGTTTACAGGCATTAGATAAAGAAGCACTTCACTTGTAATCTAGCCCATAGTCAAAGCATCAGATAAGTATTGTGGTCATACACAGAGGGACTAGAGAAGGCTTTTAAACCAGAGGGCAAACAGGTGACAAGCCAGGACCTCAGTCCAGATTGTAGAGAAAAAGCAAGTTGGCTACAGGTGATCAAGACCAAGCAGACATCCACTGGGTAAAACAAGTAGTCAGGACCAGTCTGGCAATAACAATAAGCATGCCTGGGATAAACAAATAAAACAATACAGTGCTGCCAAATATAACCCATTGGCAACAAAACTCGGCTAATTAATGGTAATGCAAAAAAAAAGGTTTTAGCAATTACAATGGAGCAACACAGAAATATAAGTAGCACTCAAATGCCAAAAAAAAAAAAATCAGAGAAACATGAGACAAGGGTGTGTATAATGTAAAAACCTATTTGCCTATTTGGGATGTGATTGCATTAATTGAAGAAATGATAACTTAAACACAGACGCATCATATGACTTACAAGGCAGTAATTTGCGATAAAAATAGCTTGAATCAATCACTTTAGGATCACATGAGTGCTTCAGTATGATAACTGAATGAAAGGTTATTTTCTATGGGGGTGACAGTTTGATAACCGTGAATTATAATTTGTGTGTGTACTTTGAAAAATAAACCTTCTGTATAATGAAATATATTTTTGTATAACTAATAAAAATGATTTAGAAAAATGTTGGAGATTATATATTGAACAATTGTCTGGTTAATAGTACAGCCAATTTGTCCCTTGGCTTACAATTTATGTTAACTTTCATAATGCAATAATTGTTTAGACATTGGTATTAATTTATAGCAATATGTTGTAATAACTAACTAATCTGTTATATTTAGCATCTGAGTATCAAAACAATTTATGTAAAATATGTTTTATATTTAGTTATTGTGATTTAAAGGGTCAGTGATCAGCTTAATAGTTTAATATAAAATATTTAATTATACATATCTCAAGGAAGGGATGACTTAAGAAATGTCACATTAGAAAGTATAGAGGAAAGTACACCAAGTAGCAGCAGAAAGCACATGAAAATTAAATGTATGACAACAAATGCAAGAAGCATGACAGGTAAAATGGGGGAGCTGACGCTCTTAGTTGCAGAAGAGGACTATGATGTTATCAGTATAACTGAAACTTGGTGGGATGATTCACATGACTGGGCAGTTAACTTAGAGGGGTATACATTATTTAGGAGGGACAGGAATAATAAAAGGGGTGGAGGAATTTGCATGTATATTAAACCTGACCTTAAACCTACAATAAGGGAAGATATTTATGATACAAGTGACAATGTAGAGACCCTGTGGGTTGAAATAAAGAGTGGGGGGAAAAATCCTAAAAAAATATTACTAGGAACATGCTACAAGCCTCCCAACATTAGTGACCCGGAGGAAACTCAACTACTTATCCAAATAGGTAAGGCTGCTAATAACAGTGCTGTAATTATGGGAGATTTTAACTACCCTGATATAAACTGGGCCAATGAAACTAGTAATTCAGCTAAGGGGGATAGATTTTTAAATGTTCTCAGGGATAACTTCTTGTCACAATTAATAGAGGAGCCAACTAGGAGTAAAGCTATATTGGATTTAGTGCTATCAAACAATACAGATATAATATCAAACATAGAAGTTAAAGAACATTTGGGTAACAGTGATCATAACATGGTCACATTTGAAATCTCTTTTCATATGCAGTGTTTTAAAGGCTTAACTAAGACTTTTAATTCCAAGAAAGCAAAATTCAACGATTTAAGGAAATCATTAAATAATATAAATTGGGACAATGTATTTTCTAATAAAAATACAGAGGATAAATGGATAATATTTAAAAATTTGTTAAATAAATATACATATCAATACATACCATATGGTTATAAAAATAAAAATAAAAAAACTAAGCCGTTATGGCTAAATAAAAATGTGTTAAGAGAAATTAGGAAAAAACGTAGGGCATTTAAATTATTAAAAGAAAATAGTACAGACTCAGCATACAATATTTATAAGGAATGTAACAAAGCATGCAAAAAAGCAATCAAATTAGCCAAAATTGAAAATGAAAAATTAATTGCCAAGGATTCTAAGTCTAACCCTAAAAGGTTCTTTAAGTACATAAATAGCAAAAAATCTAAGAAGGATAATATAGGTACATTAAAATGTGTGGAGGGTAGCATGATAAATAATGACAGGGAGAAGGCTGAGGTACTAAACCAGTTTTTTTCTTCAGTATACACAAGAGAGGAACCATTGAATGATACTTTGGAACAGAATAGAACATGCCAGTCCATACCACTAACTGGGTTTTGTTTAGAGGATATCAGGAAAAAACTAAAAAATATTAAGGTAAATAAAACTCCAGGCCCAGATGGAATACACCCAAGGGTGTTAAGTGAACTTAGCACTGTTATAGACAAACCTTTACTCTTAATTTTTCAAGACTCATTATCCTCAGGCATGGTACCCCAGGATTGGCGTAAAGCTGATGTGGTGCCACTCTTCAAAAAGGGAAGCAGGGATGATCCAGGAAGCTATAGACCAGTTAGTCTGACATCAATAGTGGGGAAGATATTTGAAGGGATTATAAGGGATTATATTGATCAGCATATTTGTGTAAACAAGATTATGAGTTCTAATCAGCATGGCTTTAGGAGAAATAGATCATGTCAAACTAATCTAATTAGATTCTACGAGGAAGTAAGTAAAAATATAGATAAAGGGGAATCAGTTGATGTGATATACTTAGATTTTGCAAAGGCATTTGATACAGTGCCACATGAGAGATTAATGCACAAAATTAAGGGACTGGGAATAGCTGAAAATGTTAGCTCATGGATAAATAACTGGATAAAAGATAGGGAGCAACGAGTAGTAGTAAACGGATCATACTCAGATTGGACAAAGGTAATCAGTGGCGTCCCCCAGGGATCAGTACTGGGCCCTGTTCTTTTTAATATTTTTATAAATGACTTGGAGCAAGGATTAAATAGCGACATCTCTATTTTTGCAGATGATACTAAGTTAAGTAAGGTCATTAGGTCAGAGCAGGACAAACTCTCTTTACAAAGGGATTTGCTAAAATTAGAACTATGGGCAAGTGAATGGAAAATGAGATTTAATACGGAAAAATGTAAGGTTCTACATTTTGGAAGTAAAAATAAGCAGGCTACGTATTTTTTAAATGGGACAAGACTTAGCCAAACACAGGAGGAAAGGGATTTGGGAGTAGTAATAGATAACAAGCTAAAGATGAGTGCACAATGCAGGGCAGCGGCTTCAAAGGCTAATAAGATACTAGCATGTATTAAAAGAGGCATTGATTCAAGGGAGGAAAGCATAATTCTGTCATTATATAAAGCCCTGGTAAGACCTCACCTTGAGTTTGGAGTGCAGTTCTGGGGACCGATTGCTAAAAAAGATATTGCAGAACTAGAAAAAGTTCAGAGAAGGGCCACAAAGCTAATAAGGGGATTGGAGAAATTAACCTATGAGGAGAGGCTAGCCAAACTGGGTCTGTTCTCTTTAGAAAAAAGGCGCTTGAGAGGTGACATGATTACTTTATATAAATATATTCAAGGCCCATATACAGAGATGGCAGAAGCTCTTTTTATTCCAAGAAAATTGTTTCTGACAAGAGGTCATAATTTAAGGTTGGAGGAAAGGAGATTTAATCTCCTGCAACGGAAACGTTTTTTCACTGTAAGAGCAATAAAATTGTGGAACTCATTACCAAAGGAGGTAGTGAATGCCAATACCATAGATTCATTTAAAAATAGTCTGGATAAATTTCTGTATATAAACAAAATTCATGGATATGATTGCTAGTATTAAATGGGTCACATTTTAATGGGGTTATTTAAGCTTAACTGGAGCTTTTTGTAAGTATTTTAGATTTGTATAGGTTGAACTCGATGGACTTCAGTCTTTTTTCAACCTTATCTACTATGTTACTATGTTACTATGTTACATTGTAAAACAGTTTGCAATATTATACTTTCATTATTTATTTTGCCCCCTTTCTATGTGATTTAGGTTTTAAAACTGTGGATATTGTAATTTTCTGTCTTTTGTTCAGCAAGATCATTTTATATCCGCAATAGATTTAAATGATGGTTACCTTAATGTTCCTATTTTCAAAGAACATTACCAGTTTCTGAGGTTTGCCTTTCTGGACAGGTATTCCAGTTTGTTGCTCTACCATTTGGTCTGGCTATAGCTACAAGAATATTCACAAAGGTTCTGGGTGTTCTTTTGTCTGTGATCAGGTTTCAGGGTATTGCAGTGTTTCCATACCTGTACGATATCTTGGTTCAAGCTCCATCTTTTCCTTTAGCAGAATTTCAAACCAAACAACTCTTGTTGTTTCTTCAACAGCATTGTTGGATGATGAAGTACTTGAAACATCACATACTCATTTGTCCATGATAATTGAGAATTCCGGCTCTCACGCAAGAGGGCTTCACAAAAAATTGCTTGTGTAATCCTTTATGCTGACAATAGATGCTGCCTTGCTCCCCATGGATCTGGGAAGACAGGTTCCCTGTACAAAAAGCTGTGACCTGAGAAATAATGCAAAATGCAAAAACCTGCTCTGAATAGTTAAAATGAGTTTACAAGAGTTTAAAGGGCCATCCTTTACAGCATGTAATTTTATAACTATCAACCCTTCTCTTATGTGTGTTTAGCCCTCGCAAGGTCATGCAACTAGCCCTTCTGTTTGGATGAGCAGTGGGTTTTTCTTGGTACCAGCAGTTCACTGGTTCACTAGTTTAACCATTAGATTATATTACACAGACTTATAATTACAGAATAAACCTTACTATGGAATTAAAATGTTGCTAATAATTCTTATTTATCCTAATAAATCTATTTAACTCCTTAATGAATGTGATGTACATGATCATTTAGAGTTTTCTTGTTATACCCTCCTTCCTCGCTTTTGGTCACTTGATATAAGGTGGTCTTGCTGCTGGCGGAAAGACTGCGCTATTAAAAGCGCAATCCCCATAGAAAGACCAGTGACGTAAAGGGTTTAAAAAAATCTGTTATTGCTTTTCAAGGATAAAGACTAATTATACTTTGGGCAAGATTTAGCAAAGTCTGCCAGACAGGGGAGTACCTCTCCACCCCTTCTGCTCTGCATCACGTCCCCATATTTAGCATTGCACACTACTACTAGTGTGCAACACCACCCCCTTTTCACTCACAACCAAGAGTGCGCAAGCAGGGGCTGTCAATCGCCCAAATCGGAAAAGTCTGGGGGGATTGAGATACACAACTTAAATATATATTTATAAAAGCATATAAATATATATTTACAGTTAAATCACAGTCACCAGTAGACTTCAATGTAAAGGCACTTTTCAATGCTTTTTTTTTCTAAAACCCCAGACCTGCTCACTTTAACCCCTTAAAACTGCTTTGTGCAGTTATATTTGGATAAAATAAAGATGCTCATATTTTTTTATTAAGGCTGATTATTTATCTTGCACCTGTAAATGGGCAAATTTGCCAGTTTAAGGGCATTAGATAAATAAGAACTTCACTTGTAATCTAGCCCATAGTCAAAGCATCAGATAATTATTGTGGTCATACACAGAGGGACTAGAGAAGGCTTTAAAACCAGAGGGCAAACAGGTGACAAGCCAGGACCTCAGTCCAGATTGTAGAGAAAAAGCAAGTTTGCTACAGGTGATCAAGACCAAGCAGACATCCACTGGGTAAAACAAGTAGTCAGGACTCAGGACCAGTCTGTGAATTGTAGGGCAATAACAATAAGCATGCCCGGGATTAACAAATAAAACAATACAGTGCTGCCAAATATAACCCATTGGCAACAAAACTTGGTTAATGGTAATTAATGCAAGAAAATGTTTTAACAATCACAATGGAGCAACACAGAAATATAAGTAGCACTCATGTCCAAATGCCAAAAAAAAAATTGGAGAAACATGAGACAAGGGTGTGCATAATGTAAAAACCTATTTGCCTATTTGGAAAGTGATTGCATTAATTGAAGAAATGATAAGTTAAATACAGACGCATCATATGACGTACAAGGCAGTAATTTGCAATAAAAATAGCTTGAATCAATCACTTTAGGATCACATGAGTGCTTCAGTATGATAACTGAATGAAAGGTTATTTTCTATGGGGGTGACAGTTTGATAACCGTGAATTATGATTTGTGTGTGTACTTTGAAAAATAAACCTTCTGTATATTGAAATATATTTTTGTATAACTAATAAAAATGATTTAGAAAAATGTTGGAGATTATATATTGAACAATTGTCTGGTTAATAGTACAGCCAATTTGTCCCTTGACTTACAATTTATGTTAACTTTCACAATGTAATAATTGTTTAGACATTGGTATTAATTTACAGGGAGTGCAGAATTATTAGGCAAATGAGTATTTTGACCACATCATCCTCTTTATGCATGTTGTCTTACTCCAAGCTGTATAGGCTCGAAAGCCTACTACCAATAAAGCATATTAGGTGATGTGCATCTCTGTAATGAGAAGGGGTGTGGTCTAATGACATCAACACCCTATATCAGGTGTGCATAATTATTAGGCAACTTCCTTTCCTTTGGCAAAATGGGTCAAAAGAAGGACTTGACAGGCTCAGAAAAGTCAAAAATAGTGAGATATCTTGCAGAGGGATGCAGCACTCTTAAAATTGCAAAGCTTCTGAAGCGTGATCATCGAGCAATCAAGCGTTTCATTCAAAATAGTCAACAGGGTCGCAAGAAGCGTGTGGAAAAACCAAGGCGCAAAATAACTGCCCATGAACTGAGAAAAGTCAAGCGTGCAGCTGCCAAGATGCCACTTTCCACCAGTTTGGCCATATTTCAGAGCTGCAACATCACTGGAGTGCCCAAAAGCACAAGGTGTGCAATACTCAGAGACATGGCCAAGGTAAGAAAGGCTGAAAGACGACCACCACTGAACAAGACACACAAGCTGAAACATCAAGACTGGGCCAAGAAATATCTCAAGACTGATTTTTCTAAGGTTTTATGGACTGATGAAATGAGAGTGAGTCTTGATGGGCCAGATGGATGGGCCCGTGGCTGGATTGGTAAAGGGCAGAGAGCTCCAGTCCGACTCAGACGCCAGCAAGGTGGAGGTGGAGTACTGGTTTGGGCTGGTATCATCAACGATGAGCTTGTGGGGCCTTTTCGGGTTGAGGATGGAGTCAAGCTCAACTCCCAGTCCTACTGCCAGTACATGATTTTCATGCAGGACAAATCAAAACACTGACAGAATCCATGGATGGCAGGCTTTTGAGTGTCCTTGCAAAGAAAGGTGGCTATATTGGTCACTGATTTGTTTTTGTTTTGTTTTTGAATGTCAGAAATGTATATTTGTGAATGTTGAGGTGTTATATTGGTTTCACTGGTAAAAATAAATAATTGAAATGGGTATATATTTGTTTTTTGTTAAGTTGCCTAATAATTATGCACAGTAATAGTCACCTGCACACACAGATATCCCCCTAAAATAGCTATAACTAAAAACAAACTAAAAACTACTTCCAAAACTATTCAGCTTTGATATTAATGAGTTTTTTGGGTTCATTGAGAACATGGTTGTTGTTCAATAATAAAATTAATTCTCAAAAATACAACTTGCCTAATAATTCTGCACTCCCTGTATAGCAATATGTTGTAATAATAACTAACTATGCTGTGATATTTAGCATCTGAGTACCAAAACAATTTATGTAAAATATGTTTTATATTTGGTTATTGTGATTTAAAGGGTCAGTGATCAGCTTAATAGTTTAATATAAAATATTTAATTATACATTGTAAAATAGTTTGCAATATTATACTTTCATTATTTATTTTGCCCCCTTTCTATGTGATTTAGGTTTTAAAACTGTGGATATTGTAATTTTCTGTCTTTTGTTCAGCAAGATCATTTTATATCCGCAATAGATTTAAATGATGGTTACCTTAAAGTTTCTATTTTCAAAGAACATTACCAGTTTCTGAGTTTTGCCTTTCTGGACAGGTATTCCAGTTTGTTGCTCTAGCATTTGATCTTGCTATAGCTACAAGAATATTCACAAAGGTTCTGGGTGTTCTTTTGTCTGTGATCAGGTTTCAGGGTATTGCAGTGTTTCCATACCTGTACGATATCTTGGTTCAAGCTCCATTTTTTTCCTTTAGCAGAATTTCAAACCAACCAACTCTTGTTGTTTCTTCAATAGCATTGTTGGATGATCAATTTCCCAAAAAAGTTTTTTGATGCCTCAGACAAAAGTAACTTCCTAAGAATGCTTCAGAGACTGCTTTGCATTCTTTAGATGTTGTTACAGAATTAAAATAGTACATTGATTCTACTAGTTTGTTCATTCCTTTTTCTGATCCTAGGAAGGTTAAATGTTTCTTTGGCCTCTTGGTTGAAACTTTTGATTCACACGGCTTACTTGGAGGCAGGTCAGCTCATTCTACTAGGTCAGTTGAGACTTTTTGTGCTTCAAAAATTGAGGCTTTAGTTGATCAGTTTTTCAAGGAAGCTACTTCTTTGCATACTTTTACAACATTTTACCATTTTGATGTTTTTGATTTTTCTGAAGAAGCCTTTGGTAGAAAGGTGAGACACTAATTATCACTTGTTCAGTCGATTTTTCACGAGATGCCAGGAGTCTTTTGTTGTTGACATATGTGAATTGTTGGCTTATGTGCTTTTATAAGTGAAGCTAATGTCAGTTGTAATCTAAAGTCTAAAAGACTCTGATCAGCTTCCTACAAACACTGGAGGTAATGTCTTACTGTTTTTAAAGTGTTGTGAACGTTAATAATTTATCTTGCTAGAGGCTTAATGCTCCTTGTTTATATTGGTAAACTGTACAAGAATCAAATGTTTACTTATTAAAAATCTTAATTTATTTATACATATCTGGACATCCAGATACCGACAGGCAATGAAGCAGTACAGTTTAATATGATGTAGACTTATAGAATCTGATTGGAGTTCCCTAAGCACTAGCCAATCATTATAGCCTTTAAGTTGTAGCAGACTCTCATGCTTCCAAGCATAGTTTAGAGCTACTCGATGGTAGGCTGAGGATACCCAAGCGAATTAGAAGCTGGAACTAGTGCAACCATTAGCATCCCTGGAGTTAGCATGTGTGAGGTATTAGTGCATCTGTGCATTGCTGAAGAATAAGCCATGGTCTAAGGTAAGACAGTGGGTAGCCCTAACTCCCTATTACAATTCTGATATTTAATTTCTTACTGTATCTTTATTGTATCTTCCCTGGCACATCATATCCTCTCCTCTGCCAGTCATTTTGAACAATCTAAGGCCCAGATCCCATGCTCAGTTCTACCTGTAGTGCTAGAAATCAGGCCTCTAGCTTCTACGTGTCGAACATCAGTACTCCCCCCTAATAATCCTGATAACTACACTTAACCCTCTGCAATTAACTCTATAACCACCCCATCCCCACCACAATTATTCCTAAAAGCTCTTGAACCTGGGTTTCTATTAACCTCTAACTGTTGAACCCCCATAATTCATAACCCATTGCTGTGGATTCCTAACCTTTCTGGCACTATAGAAGAGAGGTATTTAATAACTGCACTCAACCCTTTTGCAATTAACTCTATAACCACCAGATCCCTACTGCAATTATCAATTAAACCTCTAGGACCTCTGTTTCTATTAACCCCTAACTGTTGAATGCTTACCACAATTAAATCTATGGGCATATTTTATGAATCTGTAGATTCCTAACCTTTCCGACATCTTATAGGAGAAGTACTTGAAACATCACATACTCATTTGTCCATGGTAATTGAGAATTCTGGCTCTCACGCAAGAGGGCTTCACAAAAGATTGGTTGTGTAATCCTTTATGCTGACAATAGATGCTGCCTTGCTCCCCATGAATCTGGGAAGACAGGTTCCCTGTAAAAAAAAGCTGTGACATGAGAAATAATGCAAAAACCTGCTCTGAATAGTTAAATGAGTTTACAAGAGTTTAAAGGGCCATCCTTTACAGCATGTAATTTTATAACTATCAACCCTTCTCTTATGTGTGTTTAGCCCTCGCAAGGTCATGCAACTAGCCCTTCTGTTTGGATGAGCAGTGGGTTTTTCTTGGTACCAGCAGTTCACTGGTTCACTAGTTTAACCATTAGATTATATTACACAGACTTATAATTTCAGAATAAACCTTACTATGGAATTAAAATGTTGCTAATAATTCTTATTTAACCCCTTAATGACTGTGACGTACATGGTCATTTAGTTTTTTTTTTGTTTATAATAGCACGGGTCCTGCCACAAATGGCGGGACCACATTATTATATCCTCCTTCCTCCCTTTTGGTCACTGGATATAGCGTGGTCTTGCAGCTGGCGGAGAGACTGCGCTATTAAAAGCGCAATCCCCATAGAAAGACCAGTGACGTAAAGGGTTTAAAAAAATCTGTTATTGCTTTTCAAGGATAATTATACTTTGGGCAAGATTTAGCAAAGTCGGTCAGACAGAGGAGAACATCTTCACCCCTGTCTGCCCTGCATCACTTCCTCATATTTAACATTGCACACTACTACTAGTGTGCAACACCACCCCCTTTTCACTCACAGCCAATTGTGCGCAAGCAGGGGCTGTTAACTGTCCACATCAGAAAAGTCTAGGGGGATCTAGATACACAACTTAACATATAGTGAAGTGGGTGAAGTAGCAGCGGCCTGATGATTGCTGCTTATTAACTCTCAGCTGCAAGCTTGCTCATGCGAGCCTGCACCCAGATCCATTGATAAATCTGTCCCTTTATATCTGTCTAGCCAATTTTTGCACTTGTAATATGTTTCAGATGGTTGTATACAGTATTTGCACCCAATATTATAAAGGATACTGAGATAATGAAGTAAACTTGATAAGAGAAGGAAATTGAAAAGTTCTTTAAAATTGTATGCTCTGTCTGAATCATGATTTTTTTTTATGGTTTTATGTCCCTTTAAGTTTACCATTAGAAGTCTATATTTCAAGTGAGAAGTATTGTTAAAAAATATTGCACATCACTCATATCCCTGCATCATTCTACAAAAGACTGCTTTTCATAAAGATATAAATGGTTAAATGTACCAGATTTTAGCAATTAATCTTTAACACTCTAGTATCTATAATTATAATTAGTATTAGTAGTAGTATAAAAGGACCTTGTAAGAGAGCGTGCATCTGGCATGTGCAGGTACAGACATTTTATTTTGCTCCATATTTTAATACATTTTACTATAAAAACGCCAGAACTTATAGTGAAAGATCACAAGACCACAAGACCACAATAAAGCAAAGTATAAACTCAATATTAGAAAATGCTAATTGGCTGTTATTTGCACTGTTCAAATGACAGTTGTTAAGAAAGGGTAGCTGAAGGATAACTGAGATAATATTACAGTCATGGCCAAAAATATTGTCACCCCTGCATTTCTCTCAGATAATGCACCACTTGGCCCAGAAGATTGTTGCGATTACAAATGTTTAGGCATTCTCATGTTTATTTATTTTGTTTGTATTGGGGTGATACAGAAAAGTGGAGAGAAAAAAAGCCAAATCTGACGCATTCCACGCAAAACTCTAAAAATGGACTCAAAAAATTATTGGCACCTTCTAAAAAGTGTAAGAAATAATTACATTCCAAGTTTGTGATGCTCCTGTGATTTGTAATTAAACTCACCTGTATCAATTATCAGGTGCTGACAAAATAGAAATCACACCGGCAACCAGTTAAAATGGTGAAAAATTTACTAAAACGTTCTGTTGTGTATCTCTGTTTGCCACACTGAGCATGGAGAAGAGAAAGAGCAGCAAATAGTTGTCGGAGGATTTGAGTACAAAAATTGTGGAAAAGCATTGACAATCTCAAGGTTACAAGTCCATCTCCAGAGATCTTAAAGGGACACTTAACACCTGCTTAAGATTTTCTGATCTAACTGTTTCTGAGGAATCAAAATAAACCAATACACTGTTCTCAATGCTGTATGTTTATCTTACTACAAACTCTTCAAGAAGACTCCTCATATTTTCTATGCACAGCTTGTGTTTTGCTATGTAGGGTGCCATCTTGTAACGCACGTTTCAGGCACTGCAGTCACGTGGCACGTGTGCACCCATGTCATGTGATGCACACAACAGCTTCTCTCACTGATGTTATAGAAGGCAGGGAAATTGTCAATGCTAATTCACTGTAATGCAAAGCGTGCATTACAGTTATTTGTAATACAGTAATTGCATCTTCTTTTATCAAACATATTTTAAATGTTTTATGTACTGAACAGATCCACAGTCTGTATGTTTCATTGTTCACTGCTATAACTAAGTTCAGTTTTAATCGCCCGCCCGATGTTCAGAGGCAGAGGGCACTGTTATTCAGTTCTCTGCGATATCTGAAGAGAATTTTCTCTCTGTGTGTTACAGGAATTTACTTTTGTTTTCACCATCATATTATTTTAATTATCAAACAGCACCACACTTTTTATATAGCATAAAAAGTGTGGTGCTGTTTGATAATTAAAATAATATAATGGTTAAAACACCCGTACACGCTGCCCCCGATTCCGCCGACTGACGCGGATATTTCTATTGGAGAAACAGGAACCCAGGACATCAATGGGCCACCCACCCACCTCCCTGCTGCTGCTCCCACCCACCAACAATTGGCACCATTAATGCTCTCTCTGCATCAGTGGCTAAAAAAGGTATTACAGTGATGCCTCAATACCGAGGCATCACTGCAACACCTTGAAAGCGGTTGGAAGCGATAACGATTACTTCCACCACTTGAAACCCCTGAGGACGTACAGGGTCACTGACAGTTTTTGTAGGACGTACCCTGTACATCCTTGGTCCTTAAGGGGTTAAACATAATTACAGTTTTTTGGTAAAGCCCATAATTCTACTGTTTTCAGAAAAAAAAAATGAGGCTTTAAAAGAAAAGATTTCAGTCCCTACAGTCAAACATGGTGGAGGTTCACTGATGTTTTGGGGTTGCTTTGCTGCTTCAGGCACTGGATGTCTTCACTGTGTGCACGGCATTATGAAATCTGAAGCCTACCAAAGAAATCTGTGGTGCAATGTAGGGCCCAGTGTCAGAAAGTTGGATGTCATGGGTTTTACAGCAGGACAATGACCCAAAGCACACTTTAAAAAGCACTCAGAAATGGTTTAAGACAAAGCGCTGGAGAGTACTGAACTGGACAGCAATGAGTCCAGATCTCAATCCATTAGAGCACCTGTGGAGAGATCTCAAAGCAGCAGTTGGGAAAAGGAACCCTTCCAATCTGAGAGACCTGGAGCAGTTGGCAAAAGAAGAGTGGTCCAAAATTCCAGTAGAGAGGTGTAACAAGCTAATTGATGGTTACAGGAAGCGATTGATTTCAGTTATTTTTTCCAATGGGTCTGCTACCAAATTTGAGGGTGCCAATAATTTTGTCCAGTCCATTTTTTGAGTTTTTTGTGGAATGTGTCAGATTTCGGCTTTTTCTTCTCCACTTTTTTGTGTCATACCAATACAAACAAAATAAATAAACATGAGAATGCCTAAATATTTGAAATTGCAACAATTCTCTGGGCGAAGTGGTGCATTATCTGACAGAAATGCAGGGGTGCCAATATTTTTGGCCATGACTGTATGTATATATATATATATATATATATATATATATATATATATATATATATATATATATATATATATATATATACATACATATTTTACATAGAAATGTTCTAGTCAGATATGCTTTATCACTTTCAAGCAATTTAGCATATAAGTAACATGTCCTTTTAAAGGGATAGGAAACCCATTTAGTTTTTCATGATTCAGGTAGAGCATGCAATTTTAAGCAACTTTTTAATTTACACCTAATATCAATTTTTCGCCGTTCTCTTAGTATCTTTATTTGAAAAATTTAATGTAAGCTTAGAAGCCGGACCATGAAGCCGGACCATTTTTGTTTCTGCATCTGGGTAGTGTTTGCTGATTAGTGGCTAAATGTAGAACGCTCTATCTGAATCATGAAAGAAAAAAAATTGTTTCATATCCCTTTAAAGCTTACATTATTCAAAACATTTCAAATGTTGATTTTAAATATGCTTAAGAAAGTGAGAAATGTATCCCCTAATAAGATAACTCATATCATGCTTTTTTGTCCTTAGAATCTCAAAATATAAAGCAAAAGAACTTTTTAAGCCCAAGGCTCTCTTTTTAATATTTTGAACTCATGTTTCAGAAAAAAACAACAACTGAATAAAGCATTTTCCAGCTAGATTGTTATAAAGGTTATATTTGACAATGAACATTTAGTCACAGATACTCTAGGCAACAAATAAAATGCATTTGTTGTTTGACCTTACTTTTGGCAAGTGACAATAACTAGTGAACTATGAAATATTGCTGCAATATTGTTTAAGACTTTTCTGTTTCTTAAGGTTAATTTTGTGTACTGAATCAAGTGACATTTATTGTTCAATAAACATATGGCTTCAGCTAGAGAAAATGCTGCCCACTTTTAAACATATAATAATAATAATGTTAGATTATTAACCTTGAACATATAACATAGAAATGTAGATTTGTTGTGTGGTATATATGTAACAAATTATAGCTTCATAAAGAAAATATATGTAAAATATCTAATATAGCAATCGGGTTGAAAATGATGTACGCACAAACTATTTTTGTCTTAAAGAGACAGAAGTTAAAATTAAACTTTCATAATTCAGATAGGGCATTTACTTTTATCATTAAATTTGCTTTGTTCTCTTGGTATTCTTTGTTGAAAGCTAAAACTAGGTAGGCTCATTTGCTAATTTCTAAGCTGCCTCTTCTTTCAGTGCATTTTTTTTTTTTTTTTTTGAATCAAGGATTTTTATTGAGGTAATACGAGAAAAAGAAAGAACATACATAGAATATACTTTTTGCATTACTTTGGTAAATTTTGCATACAAGACATTGTTTATCTATTGAACAATGAAACCTTTTCATATAAAAGAATACAGAAATCTTAATTCATATATCATACATATATCTCACCAAAAGGACATCATAAAAATGAAGGATATTGTATGCAAATACAAAATCAAATACATATAATCAAGCATTACCTCTTTTTTCCTTTTATTTCTTATATAAACGCATAACCAAGTGATAGAATGCAAACAGCCTAAAAATCTTATACTTCTTGTAGGATGGTACATTAATTATAAAATGGATGTATTAATTATCTGGAAATGTACAAATTATAGGGTGTCACAACAAGTTGCTCCTACTAAATGCACGTAATTGGAGGGCAAGTTGCCTCATTTTCTGTGCAGACAAAAGGATAAGAGCAACTTATAACAGTACAATATCGATAGCGGGTAAATACCGCTTGTTTGTCCACCTAAAATAAGGGTGGACGGTAGCTAAATATATGGGAGCTGCGGAGGGGCGGAGCTATGCGAAAAGACAACAGGGAAGATGCAATGGGATCTCTAAGATAGTTACTGAGGAATTAGGAGTAGATCAAAGAGTTAACATAGCACAAGTGTTATTGGGCATCTGGAGATACAAGGGCACATGTAAGAAAATATGCAGTCAGGGGGTTGTTGCTATACATGCTAGCTGATGGCTGGGGAGATCATGAATTATACTACTAAGGGGGATCCACAACTAATGTTGATAAAGAGAATATGGGATAAGATGAGCAACATACTAGCTTCTAAGTGAATAGTAGTTGCAAAATGGCTGTGACATTAGTACGGCTAGGAGAGTAGTGGTTTCTATTTGGGAGAGGTCTATATGGGGAATAGAGGTCTGTTACATGAGCCCCTCTCCTGGGGAGATGCCAACTATAGGCAATGTAGGTAAAAGGAGTAGGGGTATGACCCGCCGGTAATAGATGCCGGCGGGAAAGGGAGGAGAGGGGTCCGATGTAGATGATAAATAGAAATAACATGACTATCAAGAAAAAATACAGCCTGTCTCTATACAACCATGGAGGGGATAATGTTCATTAACCCATGTGATATACACTACTTATACCCCTACCCTCGCAGATAAAATGGGCACAGTATGGATGGGCGGGTACCAAATTATACTAGTTACTACAGACATGCGATACCTACGTATTGGAGGGGTATATAGATGTTATCATAGCAATTGGTAATTATAGTAGCCTATGCAGTGTATAATTGGCCTGAACAATTTACCCGAGTGCTAAAATAGAAAGGGTTAAGGCCGCTACAGGTACCACTACAGGTAGAGCCCCTCTAAATGAACCTAAGAGCTTCTTATTATGAAACATTGTATAGCAGATATTACCCATAAAAAAAAGTACATGGCCTGCTGAATATAGTATAGTATAGATCAGCCCTAAACATATATAACAGACATATAGTGAACCTCGTGGCAAATAAAGGTTATAATGACTTATGCAACATACATATAAACCAATTGTATTAGCTGGGTACAATAACGGAGGCTAACAAAAATGGAGATGAGAGTAAAATCTTGTTTGGCTTCAAGTGCGTATAAGATTATGTCATGCTTTCAAGCTTATAATTGAGGTTGTTGCAGCAAATACCTCTCTAAGTATACATCACAAACACACAAATAAAGAGAAAACCATTAAAGAAAACTACTTATACAGGGCTATCTATATAGAGCTGTGAACAAGGTGGGCACTTCACTAAAAATGCGGTGCAGTCTGAGGACAAACAGCCAAGGGTCTCAGTATCGCTCTGGGATGCTTATGAGAGCACTGACAGTGTTGCCTTTATTAGGGGTTAACCGATTCCTTTAATGGCGAACCTGAGGCATGTAGCATTTGGTCTGTTATTGATGAGATCTTTTGCAAATTGCTATAAATCCAATAGTCAATGGCTATGTGGCTAAGTACAAGAGAGTATTGGTCAAACTCCAGCACATCATAGCAGTTGAAAAGAATTTACCCCACTCCTGTCCTGAGACCAGATGACAAGCACATGGAGATCTCCAACCTGGCCATCTGCGTAGGAAAGTTTGCAATCCGGACATGCTGGCTTCTAATAAGGTGTTCAGCGGTTCGTCTTACAGCTCCTGCCCTGGCATGTAAGTCCGTCGCTGCTCCCGGTAGGGCGCTCTCTATCTCTCTATCACCCAAATCATGTGGATACGTTACAGGAGAGTCAGCCGCGCCTAAGCCCCATCTGCGAGATGTGGTGACAATTGCTGGATTTGTACTCTGTGGAGTTGCTTGTGTATGCGAGATAGCGTCCAAGGGGTCCAGCGCCATATATACAGCTGCTTTATCGCTATGCACTGGTCCCGCCGCGATCGGCCACCTCACAACAGGGTCCAGTGGTGTCACAAAACTCCCAGATATCTTGCATCCATTTTGATCCGGCTGAACATGGCTGGCTACCCGTAGGTGAGCGTCTGTCATCCGCTCCATATGTATATTGGGTTCAGGCAGAATCCAGGAGTCAGACACCTCTGCAGGGTATACGTGCTGGAGATCCTCCTCTCTCTCTTCCAGTAGAAGCCCTGAGGAATAAATGGAGTAACACTCCCCATAATTAAGTATATGAGACGCTTCATTCCGTGTGGAACATATATGCTGGCTTAGTTTATGAAAGTGAGAGTCCATAGCAGAACCGATTGCAGCTAGTGCCGCCATGATGTCTGCCTCCATCTTCGTCTGGCTTGACGTGTGTGGCTTAGTTGGAAGTTTCACCTGTACCTGTATTAGGCGATAGTTGCTTGATTGTAGAATTACCGGAGAGGAGCCTAGATAAAATTGAGGATTAGACACTTCATCTAGATGATTCTTATGCTCCTAATGTCAAGTAGAGAGGGTGCCTTGGGGATATGATGGTCCGCATTCTCCGGTGGGACATAATACAAGGCCTCAGAGGTCCGGTTTGAGGCTCAAAATCCCACTTTCACACAACTAGAAAGAGCTTTTCGTTGAGCTGTCAGGAAGTGTGCGGATCCTGTAATTTTGCATAGATGGTGAAGCAGATACTACTAGAAAGTCTGCAGTTTAAGCAGAATTATGCAGGAGAGCCTGTGATATGCGTCTGATCGCCATCTTGGCCTAGCCCCGCCCCCCTTTCAGTGCATTTTTAAAGTTTTTCACAGTTAGGCACTGCTAGTTCATGTGTGTCGTATAGGTAACATTGTGCTCACTCCCGTAGAGTTATTTATAATTCAACACTAATTGGCTAAAATGCATGTCTCTCAAAAGAGATAAGGGGCAGTCTCTGGAGTGGCTTAGATACAAGGTCAGCCACAGAGGTAAAAAGTGTATTAATATAACATGTTGGTAATGCAAAAAAAAAAAAATAGATAATAAATGCATTATATATCTTTGTAAACCATAACAATTTTGGTGTAGACTGTCCCTTTAAGGTTCTCAGAAGCCGGAAATGTAAAATAGTCATAGTAGTATATAGATTGTAATACTATATGTTTATTTTTTGAATAAAATGGATTGTTCCTAACAAACCTAATTCATTAACCCCTTAATGACCACAGCACTTTTCCATTTTCTGTCCGTTTGGGACCAAGGCTATTTTTACATTTTTGCGGTGTTTGTGTTTAGCTGTAATTTCCCTCTTACTCATTTACTGTACCCACACATATTATATACCGTTTTTCTCGCCATTAAATTAACTTTCTAAAAATACCATTATTTTCATCATATCTTATAATTTACTATTAAAAAAATTATAAAATATGAGGAAAAAATGGAAAAAAACACTTTTTTTAACTTTGACCCCCAAAATCTGTTACACATCTACAACCACCAAAAAAAAAACATGCTAAATAGTTTCTAAATTTTGTCCTGAGTTTAGAAATACCTAATATTTACATGTTCTTTGCTTTTTTTGAAAGCTATAGGGCCATAAATACAAGTAGCATTTTGCTATTTCCAAACTACTTTTTTTCAAAATTAGCGCTAGTTACATTGGAACACTAATATCTTTCAGGAATCCCTGAATATCAATTGACATGTATATATTGTTTTTTAGAAGACATCCCAAAGTATTAATCTAGGCCAATTTTGGTTTATTTCATGCCACCATTTCACCGCCAAATGCGATCAAATACAAAATATCGTTCACTTTTTCACAAATTTTTTCACAAACTTTCGGTTTCTCACTGAAATTATTTACAAACAGCTTGTGCAATTATGGCACAAATGGTTGTAAATGCTTCTCTGGGATCCCCTTTGTTCAGAAATAGCAGACATATATGGCTTTGGCATTGCTTTTTGGTAATTAGAAGGCCGCTAAATGCCGCTGCGCACCACACGTGTATTATGCCCAGCAGTGCAGGGGTTAATTAGGGAGCTTGTAGGGAGCTTGTATGGTTAATTTTAGCTTTAGTGTAGTGTAGTAGACAACCCAAAGTAATGATCTAGGCCCATTTTGGTATATTTCATGCCACCATTTCACCGCCAAATGCGATCAAATAAAAAAAAAACGTTAAATTTTTCACAATTTTAGGTTTCTCACTGAAATCATTTACAAACAGCTTGTGCAATTATGGCACAAATGGTTGTAAATGCTTCTCTGGGATCCCCCTTTGTTCAGAAATAGCAGATATATATGACTTTGGCGTTGCTTTCTGGTAATTAGAAGGCCGCAAAATGCTGCTGCGCATCACACGTGTATTATGGCTAGCAGTGAAGGGGTTAATTAGGAAGTTTGTAGGGAGCTTGCAGGGTTAATTTTAGCTTTAGTGTAGAGATCAGCCTCCCACCTGACACATCAGACCCCCTGATCCCTCCCAAACAGCTCCCTTCCCTCCCCCACCCCACAATTGTCCCCGCCATCTTAAGTATTGGCAGAAAGTCTGCCAGTACTAAAATAAAAGCTTTTTGGGGGGTTTAGGTTTTTTTTTAAAAAAAAATAATAATTATTCTGCTGTATAGGACCCCCCTTAGCCTCCAACCTCCCTGATCCCCCCCAAAACAGCTTTGTAACCTTCCCTATCTGCCTTATTGGGGCCATCTTGGGTACTGGCAGCTGTCTGCCAGTACCCAGCTTACACAAAAAAGTGCTTTTTTTTCTTAGTTTTTTTTTTCTGTAGTGTAGCTTCCCCAAACCCCCCCCCCCCCCCCACCACAAACCCCAACCACCTCATTGATCGTTTTTTTTTCAGTTATTTTAAACTGATTGCACCTTTTTCTGTAGTGTAGCGGTTCCCACCCGCTCCCTCCCCGTGCACGCGCCCGCCCCCGCCCTCCCGTGCGCGCGTCGATGGCCGCCACCCGCCTCCCGGTAATGCTCCCACCCACCAACGAAGGAAGCCACCGATCTCCGGTGCAGAGAGGGCCACAGAGTGGCTCTCTCTGCATCGGATGGCTTCAAAAGGTTATTGCAGGATGCCTCCATATCGAGGCATCACTGCAATAACCGGAAAGCAGCTGGAAGCAAACAGGATCGCTTCCAGCTGCTTTCCACACCGAGGACGTGCAGGGTACGTCCTCAGGCATTAACTGCCTTTTTTTTGAGGACGTACCCTGCACGTCCTCGGTCGTTAAGGGGTTAAAATGACCTCTAAAAGAAAATGATCATAAAGTAAAATAATGTTTGCAGTAAATTAATGGTAAATCCTAGCGTTTGTGAAACGCTAGGATTTACCATTGGAACACATAAAGGGGACTTTCAGTCATGAAGTATAAAATACTTCATGCTGAAAGTTCCTTTATTTGTTTCAAGAGTTTCGCCGCACTAATCTGCTCAGACAGCCCACGGCAGAACGCTATTTCGCTGAGAGGTGACGTTTCCACCTCTTAGCAAATAGACGTGCGGGCCAGAAACTTTATTTGTTCCAATGGTAAATCCTAGTGTTTCACAAACGCTATGATTTACCATCACTTTAAATGCACCATTTGTATTGTTAAACAACTTTTAGATCTGTATGTATTCTGATCCAACCCAGGCTGACAAGCTATGTATAACTAAAATTTCTGCAAATCTTTGCATGTCCCTACTACCCCAGCTGCTGTGATAACTATTTGTCATAACTGGCCCTACATACGTAAAACGAATTGCTTATCTCTTTAAATGTTTAGAAACTATTTTTTTTTTTAAAAGGAACATTCTTACCACTATATTTACCATTATCTTAACGTGTTGCCAGAACACTGGAAAACTGTCTACAGGGAGTGCAGAATTATTAGGCAAATGAGTATTTTGACCACATCATCCTCTTTATGCATGTTGTCTTACTCCAAGCTGTATAGGCTCGAAAGCCTACTACCAATTAAGCATATTAGGTGATGTGCATCTCTGTAATGAGAAGGGGTGTGGTCTAATGACATCAACACCCTATATCAGGTGTGCATAATTATTAGGCAACTTCCTTTCCTTTGGCAAAATGGGTCAAAAGAAGGGCTTGACAGGCTCAGAAAAGTCAAAAATAGTGAGATATCTTGCAGAGGGATGCAGCACTCTTAAAATTGCAAAGCTTCTGAAGCGTGATCATCGAACAATCAAGCGTTTCATTCAAAATAGCCAACAGAGTCGCAAGAAGCGTGTGGAAAAACCAAGGCGCAAAATAACTGCCCATGAACTGAGAAAAGTCAAGCGTGCAGCTGCCAAGATGCCACTTGCCACCAGTTTGGCCATATTTCAGAGCTGCAACATCACTGGAGTGCCCAAAAGCACAAGGTGTGCAATACTCAGAGACATGGCCAAGGTAAAAAAGGCTGAAAGACGACCACCACTGAACAAGACACACAAGCTGAAACGTCAAGACTGGGCCAAGAAATATCTCAAGACTGATTTTTCTAAGGTTTTATGGACTGATGAAATGAGAGTGAGTCTTGATGGGCCAGATGGATGGGTCCGTGGCTGGATTGGTAAAGGGCAGAGAGCTCCAGTCCGACTCAGACGCCAGCAAGGTGGAGGTGGAGTACTGGTTTGGGCTGGTATCATCAAAGATGAGCTTGTGGGGCCTTTTCAGGTTGAGGATGGAGTCAAGCTCAACTCCCAGTCCTACTGCCAGTTTCTGGAAGACACCTTCTTCAAGCAGTGGTACAGGAAGAAGTCTGCATCCTTCAAGAAAAACATAATTTTCATGCAGGACAATGCTCCATCACACGCGTCCAAGTACTCCACAGCGTGGCTGGCAAGAAAGGGTATAAAAGAAGAAAATCTAATGACATGGCCTCCTTGTTCACCTGATCTGAACCCCAATGAGAACTTGTGGTCCATCATCAAATGTGAGATTTACAAGGAGGAAAAACAGTACACCTCTCTGAACAGTGTCTGGGAGGCTGTGGTTGCTGCTGCACGCAATGTTGATGGTGAACAGATCAAAACACTGACAGAATCCATGGATGGCAGGCTTTTGAGTGCCCTTGCAAAGAAAGATGGCTATATTGGTCACTGATTTGTTTTTGTTTTGTTTTTGAATGTCAGAAATGTATATTTGTGAATGTTGAGATGTTATATTGGTTTCACTGGTAAAAATAAATAATTGAAATGGGTATATATTTGTTTTTTGTTAAGTTGCCTAATAATTATGCACAGTAATAGTCACCTGCACACACAGATATCCCCCTAAAATAGCTATAACTAAAAACAAACTAAAAACTACTTCCAAAACTATTCAGCTTTGATATTAATGAGTTTTTTGGGTTCATTGAGAACATGGTTGTTGTTCAATAATAACATTAATCCTCAAAAATACAACTTGCCTAATAATTCTGCACTCCCTGTATGTGCTGGCAAAAATTGCAAGTAACAAAAATATAAATGCTTTACTTTTGTTTATAAAACTTTTAGTTAAACATCTGTTAAAGTATAAAATATGTATTTTTTTTCATGCTTTATTTTAGAAAGCAAAACACATAGGGCTAGATTACAAGTGGAGCGCTATTAATCACTATCTTTATAGTGCTAATTGTGCTAGAAGTAAACTTTTTGCTCTTGCAAAAAGCCGAACTTACATTATCACTCGCGCACCTGATAACCTATTACCCCATAGAAGTTAAGGGAGAAAAAAACTAACACGCCACTCTCGCGCAAACCCGATTGCATATTCTCATATGTGCAACATGAAAATATGAATATTTTTCATTCCAATGTTCTGCACATAGCAGAATATGTTCTATTTATTCACCCAGCACTACAGAATTTGGCGGCGCTATACAAATAAATGATAATAATAATAATAATAAATACAAATTTCTCTCTCTCTCTCTCTATATATATATATATATATATATATATATATTTATATATGATGGTATTTTTGAACAATATATCAATACGAATGCCACACATTTCACCCGGAGCTGCCCGATACCATCAACGGGCCTACAATAGACAACTTTCTATGTTACCTGTACCAACTTGACAAGGCTGCTTTTGACAGTCGAAACGCATAGCGCTAGAACACAATAGAATACTATTTGAATAAAAAGTCTCACTATTTTTGGCCTCACAAAACACCCGTAGAGCCATAGAATCAGAGAGAGGCGTATCTAAAATTCATCTGCAGCGAGGAGAACAGAGAAATACTTACACTGGCTCCAACATTGGTTTACGGGGATTGAATCAAGGATAAAAGTAGGTGATTTACACTTTTATTTTGACTCTTCTGTTTTGTGCACAACGAAAGTACGCATATCTTCCCAATCCGGGTTGATATAACGATAAATACTACTCTTGGACACTAGCAGATATTTTTATAATGAAAAAGATATTGTGCCAAATATCAAGGGATACCTTTTTTTTGTGGTAAAAACCATATGAATAGCTTTATTCTGGATATCAAAAGTTCAAAAGGATCAGACCTCCTCCCTACTCCAGCCCCCAGTGTCTCCAGGCAGTCCCTGCCGCCCGAAAAACTGCCCGCAGCCCTCAGAGCCTCCACAAGTTGACCATAGGGGTTCCAAGGCGAACAGTCACCTGTCTACCACTGGAACAAGCAGCACAACTCTGCAAAAAACACTCATGACATTCACCCCCCTGCAAGCACTCACTAGCACTCACTCCTAGACCTCAGCCCTAACAAACACTCACTAGAACTCACCCCATCACTCACCCCAAGCCCTCACTCACCAACTCTCACCCCAGCACTCACTCACTAGCAAGCATACACTCACACCAACCCTCACCCATAACACTCACTCACCAACACTTACCAGCCCTCACCTATAGCACTCACTCACCAGTCCTCTCCCATAGCACTCACTCACTAGCACTCAACCCTAGCACTCATTCACCAGCACTCACTAGCATTCACTCACTAGCCCTCACCCATAGCACTCACCACTAACACTCATTCACCAGCACTCACCCATAACACTCACTCACCAGTCCTCACCCATAGCACTCACTCACTAGCATGCACTCACAAGTCCTCACCCATAACACTCACTCACCAACACTCACCAGCCCTCACCCATAGCACTCACTCACAAGCCCTCTCCCATAGCACTCACTCACTAGCACTCACCCCTAGCACTCACTCACCAATCTCACCCCTAGCACCCACTTATCAGCACTCACCCACTAGCACTCACCCCTAGCACCCACTCACCAGCACTCATCCATAGCAGCCACTCACCAGCACTCATCCCTAGCACTCACTCACCAGCCCCCACTCATAGCACTCACAAGCACTTACCCCTAGTTCCCACTCACCAACCCTCACCCCTAGAACTCATGCACATATAACTCCACAGCACCCACTCAACTCAGCATCACTCACATCCCACTCACTAACTCTCAATCCATCATGCACAACATCAAATACTCATATGACACCCTCCTCAGCCTGAGGAACACTGCCTCACCACTAACTACCACCACACAAACAATGCTACGAAAATAACAACTTCTAAACACCAACTTGCAACCACCTATTAAAAACAGGACTGCACCACCCCAGCACAACACCTATCATGTGCCCTGCTCAACACCAGATCAGCAGTCAAGCACAAACACAAAATCCACAACTTCATCACTCAATACAACACAGACTGTCTCTTCATCACTGAGAGCTGGCTAACACCTGACTGTAACACCATTCTAGCAGAACTAGTACCTGAGAACTACTCCATCCTGACAGAGCACAGAGTCGGACGAAGAGGAGGTTGCCTAGCAGTGATCTACAAATCACATCTCATCCTCACTAAACCAACCCTACAGAACACACTGCCATTCATAGAAACTCTCACACTGCAACTCCAAACAACACCCCAAGACACCATCCACATAATACTATGTTACAGACCTCCAGGGCCAAAGACACACTTCCTCACTCCCTTCACTGAATTCATCTCCACACACAACTTGAAAACCAAAAACCTCCTATTACTCAGGGACTTTAACCTCTGGGCCAACTCCTCCCAGGACCCCATCACCACCGCCTGCATCAGCGAACTGGAAGCACTAGGTCTGCAGAAACTGATAAGTGCTCCCACCCACATTTCTGGCCACACACTTGACCTCATCTTCAAACAGAACATCGACATCAACACTCTAGACAACTCAAACTCAAATTAACTACAGACATCTTTTGCCAAAAACCAGCACACTCAACAACAACACACTGGACAAGATCACAGAAGAAACTACACTTACAACTCGTCAAAACCACACTGTTAAAAAAAAAAAACGTCACTGACGCAAGTCCTCACAACTGAAGGCACACTCAACTCTCTTAACACAGCACTACTACAGACAGCAGACACAATTGCACCAATCTGCAGAGCACCTACTCACAAAAACAATTCTGGCTGGTTCAACGACTCCCTTACATCACTGAAACAAGAACGCAGAAGAGCTGAAGCAGCCTGGAGAAGGAACCCAACCACACAAACTACAAATCATTCACTTCTAAATACCACAAAGCCATCTTCACAGCAAAAAAAGAATACTTCTCAAACACCATCTCAAATGCCATAAACCACCCCCGCATGCTCTTCAAACTAGTCACACAGACTTTGAACCCCAACTGTCTTGAGCCACCAACAAATGAAACACAAGAATTTTGCAATGAGCTCTCTGACTTTTTCATTGACAAAATCACAAACATTCGAGAAGAAATTCAACAGAACATAGCAAGCAACTCCGCCCGGTCACCGCAACAAGACACAAACCAAACAAATTCTCCACAGCCAAGAAGATTCTCCCTGGTACCAATCACCATCGACACCACCAAAAGCATAATCAGAAGCCTCTGAGACAGCACATCACCAAACGAAATTATTCCCACAAAACTTCTGAAAGAATGCACCGACATCCTGGCACCCACCATTACACACCTCATAAACCTGTCATTCAAAGAAGGAATTGTACCGATCTCGCTCAAGCAAGGCATAATCAAACCCCTCCTAAAGAAGCCCAACCTTGACCCCAATAACACAAACAACTGCAGACCTGTCACAAGCCTCAACACCCTCTCCAAGATTATTGAGAAATCAGTAGTATAACAGCTACAGCCCTATCTGGACACCTATGAACTCCTGGATCCTTTACAATCTGGTTTCCACCCTGGCCATGGGACTGAAACGGCGCTTCTCAAGATCTGAGATGATGCCCTTGAAGCAGCAGATGTAAGAGAATTGTGCCTCCTGGTGCTACTAGACCTCAGTGCAGCCTTTGACACAGTAGACCACAAGACCCTGCTCATTCGTCTCACAGAAGTAGCCGGAGTCACAGACTTGGACCTACCCTGGTTGGCATCCTTCCTAGGGAACCGATCCCAGAAAGTGAAATTAGGCGCCTTCACCTCAGAAGCACGTAAAATCACATGTGGAGTCCATCAAGGATCACCCCTGTCGCCCATGCTCTTCAATATCTACCTCCGCCCACTCCTCAAAATCATCAGTAACCAGAACCTGCTCTATCACTCCTACGCCGATGACACTCAACTCTACCTGCGCATCACCAACAAGAAAGACAAATACCACGCCATGGAAAACTGCCTCTCATTGATCGATAAGTGGATGACTGAGATCTCCCTTAAACTCAAAGGATCCAAAACTGAACTCCTCTTCCTCCATGCAAACCGAAACAAACACCACAGCATAACATCCAACCCACCTACCATCCTCGGACAAACCATCACCCCCAGCACCAAAGCCAAAAGCCTTGGAGTCATCTTTGACATGACAATACTTGCACAAATAGGATCAGTAGTCAGTGAATCTCACCACCTTCTTTGCCTATTACGTTGACTAATCCCCTTCATCCCTGAAGGAGACACTGCAGCTGTAGTTGGAACAATCATCAACTCCCGACTTTACTAAGCAAACTCCCTCTACTTAGGACTCCTCAAATACCAAATCTCACAACTGCAAGTCATCCAGAACACAGCCTCTTTACTGGTAACTAGGAAAAACACTAGGAATTGATCACCCCGTCCCTGAAGACACTCCATTGGCTACCAGTGAAGGATCGTGTTACATTCAAGACCCTCTGCCTCATCCACAAATGTACACAAGGAAAAGCCCAAAAATACCTCTGCGACAAAATAAAGCACTACACCCCAAGTTGCCCCCTCTGGTCAGCCAACCAGAACCTCCTCCACATACCCAAGACCCACTACAAATCAAAGAAAGACAAAGATTCGCAGTCCAAGGACCCCGGCTATGGAATGCGCTACCCGCGGACATCCGCTCAGAAGAAAACTATCTAGCCTTCAGGAAGAAGCTCAAGACCCACCTTTTCTGAAGGCTCAGGCCGCTTTGGCTGAAAAGTGCCTTGAGGCGATTTAGTTTGCAGTGTAGCGCTATACAAGTTACTCATTCATTCAATATATATATTCAATATATATATATATATATATATATATATATATATATATATATATATACATGATTATATATAGGTATAGATATATACAGATATAAAGGAAAATTTATTTATAAATACTCGGAACATATTCTGCTATGTGCAGAACATTGGAATGTGAAATATTTACAGTAAATACACAGTAAAACACTTTATTAAATATGAATATTGCATATATATGTTTTTTCATGTTTTTATCTACTTAACTGCAAAGGGCTCTAATGCACTTTTATATATATATATATATATATATATATATATATATATATATATATATATATATATATATATATATGTATATATATATATATATATATATATATATATATATGTATATATATATATATATATATATATATATATATATATATATATATATATATATATATACATACAGGCCTAGATTTAGAGTTCGGCGGTAGCCGTCAAAACCAGCGTTAGAGGCTCCTAACGCTGGTTTTGGGCGCCCGCTGGTATTTGGAGTCAGTGATTAAAGGGTCTAACGCTCACTTTACAGCCGCGACTTTTCCATACCGCAGATCCCCCTACGCCATTTGCGTAGCCTATCTTTTCAATGGGATCTTTCTAACGCCGGTATTTAGAGTCGTTTCTGCAGTGAGCGTTAGAGCTCTAACGACAAGATTCCAGCCGCCTGAAAATAGCAGGAGTTAAGAGCTTTCTGGCTAACGCCGGTTTATAAAGCTCTTAACTACTGTACCCTAAAGTACACTAACACCCATAAACTACCTATGTACCCCTAAACCGAGCTCCCCCCACACCGCCGCCACTCGATTAAAATTTTTAACCCCTAATCTGCCGACCGCCACCTACGTTATACTTATGTACCCCTAATCTGCTGCCCCTAACCCCGCCGACCCCTGTATTATATTTATTCACCCCTAACCTGCCCCCCACAACGTCGCCGCCAGCTACTTACAATAATTAACCCCTAATCTTCCGACCGCAAATCGCCGCCACCTACGTTATCCCTATGTACCCCTAATCTGCTGCCCCTAACACCGCCGACCCCTATATTATATTTATTAACCCCTAATCTGCCCCCCTCAACGTCGCCGACACCTGCCTACACTTATTAACCCCTAATCTGCCGAGCGGACCTGAGCGCTACTATAATAAAGTTATTAACCCCTAATCCGCCTCACTAACCCTATCATAAATAGTATTAACCCCTAATCTGCCCTCCCTAACATCGCCGACACCTACCTTCAATTATTAACCCCTAAACTTCCGATCGGAGCTCACCGCTATTCTAATAAATGTATTAACCCCTAAAGCTAAGTCTAACCCTAACACTAACACCCCCCTAAGTTAAATATAATTTACATCTAATGAAATTAATTAACTCTTATTAAATAACTTATTCCTATTTAAAGCTAAATACTTACCTGTAAAATAAATCCTAATATAGCTACAATATAAATTATAATTATATTATAGCTATTTTAGGATTTATATTTATTTTACAGGCAACTTTGTAATTATTTTAACCAGGTACAATAGCTATTAAATAGTTAAGAACTATTTAATAGTTACCTAGTTAAAATAATAACAAATTTACCTGTAAAATAAATCCTAACCTAAGTTATAATTAAACCTAACACTACCCTATCAATAAAATAATTAAATAAACTACCTACAATTACCTACAATTAACCTAACACTACACTATCAATAAATAAATTAAACACAATTGCTACAAATAAATACAATTAAATAAACTAGCTAAAGTACAAAAAATAAAAAAGAACTAAGTTACAGAAAATAAAAAAATATTTACAAACATAAGAAAAATATTACAACAATTTTAAACTAATTACACCTACTCTAAGCCCCCTAATAAAATAACAAAGCCCCCCAAAATAAAAAATTCCCTACCCTATTCTAAATTAAAAAAGTTACAAGCTCTTTTACCTTACCAGCCCTGAACAGGGCCCTTTGCGGGGCATGCCCCAAGAATTTCAGCTCTTTTGCCTGTAAAAGAATAAATACAATACCCCCCCCCCCCAACATTACAACCCACCACCCACATACCCCTAATCTAACCCAAACCCCCCTTAAATAAACCTAACACTAAGCCCCTGAAGATCTTCCTACCTTGTCTTCACCATCCAGGTATCACCGATCCGTCCTGGCTCCAAGATCTTCATCCAACCCAAGCGGGGGTTGGCGATCCATAATCCGGTCCAGAAGAGGCTCCAAAGTCTTCCTCCTATCCGGCAAGAAGAGGACATCCGGACCGGCAAACATCTTCTCCAAGCGGCATCTTCGATCTTCTTCCATCCGGTGCGGAGCGGGTCCATCTTGAAGCAGGCGACGCGGATCCATCCTCTTCTTCCGATGTCTCCCGACTAATGACGGTTCCTTTAAGGGACGTCATCCAAGATGGCGTCCCTCGAATTCCGATTGGCTGATAGGATTCTATCAGCCAATCGGAATTAAGGTAGGAATTTTCTGATTGGCTGATGGAATCAGCCAATCAGAATCAAGTTCAATCCGATTGGCCGATCCCATCAGCCAATCAGATTGAGCTCGCATTCTATTGGCTGATCGGAACAGCCAATAGAATGCGAGCTCAATCTGATTGGCTGATTCCATCAGCCAATCAGAAAATTCCTACCTTAATTCCGATTGGCTGATAGAATCCTATCAGCCAATCGGAATTCGAGGGACGCCATCTTGGATGACGTCCCTTAAAGGAACCGTCATTAGTCGGGAGACATCGGAAGAAGAGGATGGATCCGCGTCGCCTGCTTCAAGATGGACCCGCTCCGCACCGGATGGAAGAAGATCGAAGATGCCGCTTGGAGAAGATGTTTGCCGGTCCGGATGTCCTCTTCTTGCCGGATAGGAGGAAGACTTTGGAGCCTCTTCTGGACCGGATTATGGATCGCCAACCCCCGCTTGGGTTGGATGAAGATCTTGGAGCCAGGACGGATCGGTGATACCTGGATGGTGAAGACAAGGTAGGAAGATCTTCAGGGGCTTAGTGTTAGGTTTATTTAAGGGGGGTTTGGGTTAGATTAGGGGTATGTGGGTGGTGGGTTGTAATGTTGGGGGGGGGGGGTATTGTATTTATTCTTTTACAGGCAAAAGAGCTGAAATTCTTGGGGCATGCCCCGCAAAGGGCCCTGTTCAGGGCTGGTAAGGTAAAAGAGCTTGTAACTTTTTTAATTTAGAATAGGGTAGGGAATTTTTTATTTTGGGGGGCTTTGTTATTTTATTAGGGGGCTTAGAGTAGGTGTAATTAGTTTAAAATTGTTGTAATATTTTTCTTATGTTTGTAAATATTTTTTTATTTTCTGTAACTTAGTTCTTTTTTATTTTTTGTACTTTAGCTAGTTTATTTAATTGTATTTATTTGTAGCAATTGTGTTTAATTTATTTATTGATAGTGTAGTGTTAGGTTAATTGTAGGTAATTGTAGGTAGTTTATTTAATTATTTTATTGATAGGGTAGTGTTAGGTTTAATTATAACTTAGGTTAGGATTTATTTTACAGGTAAATTTGTTATTATTTTAACTAGGTAACTATTAAATAGTTCTTAACTATTTAATAGCTATTGTACCTGGTTAAAATAATTACAAAGTTGCCTGTAAAATAAATATAAATCCTAAAATAGCTATAATATAATTATAATTTATATTGTAGCTATATTAGGATTTATTTTACAGGTAAGTATTTAGCTTTAAATAGGAATAAGTTATTTAATAAGAGTTAATTAATTTCGTTAGATGTAAATTATATTTAACTTAGGGGGGTGTTAGTGTTAGGGTTAGACTTAGCTTTAGGGGTTAATACATTTATTAGAATAGCGGTGAGCTCCGATCGGAAGTTTAGGGGTTAATAATTGAAGGTAGGTGTCGGCGATGTTAGGGAGGGCAGATTAGGGGTTAATACTATTTATGATAGGGTTAGTGAGGCGGATTAGGGGTTAATAACTTTATTATAGTAGCGCTCAGGTCCGCTCGGCAGATTAGGGGTTAATAAGTGTAGGTAGGTGTCGGCGACGTTGTGGGGGGCAGATTAGGGGTTAATAAATATAACATAGGGGTCGGCGATGTTAGGGCAGCAGATTAGGGGTACATAGGGATAACGTAGGTGGCGGCGTTTTACGGAGCAGCAGATTAGGGGTTAAAAAAAATATGCAGGGGTCAGCGATAGCGGGGGCGGCAGATTAGGGGTTAATAAGTGTAAGATTAGGGGTGTTTAGACTCGGGGTACATGTTAGGGTGTTAGATGCAGACGTAGGAAGTGTTTCCCCATAGGAATCAATGGGGCTGCGTTAGGAGCTGAACGCTGCTTTTTTGCAGGTGTTAGGTTTTTTTTCAGCTCAAACAGTCCCATTGTTTCCTATGGGAGAATCGTGCACGAGCACGTTTTTGAGGCCGGCCGCGTCCGTAAGCAACTCTGGTATCGAGAGTTGCTTTTGCGGTAAAAATGCTCTACGCTCCTTTTTTGGAGCATAACGCAGCATTTGTTTTAACTCTCGATACCAGAGTTAAATTTATGGTGCGGCCAGAAAAAAGCCCGCGGAGCGTTAACAGCCCTTTTACCGCCGAACTCCAAATCTAGGCCACAGTATCTCACAAAAGTGAGTAAACCCCTCACATTTTTTTTTTGTAAATATTTTATTATATCTGAAAAAAATGACACTTTGCTGCAATGAAAAGTAGTGAGTGTACAGCCTGTATAACAGAGTAAATTTGCTGTCCCCTCAAAATAACTCAACACACAGCCATTAATGTCTAAACCATTGGCAACAAAAGTGAGTACACCCCTAAGTGGAAATATCCAAATTAAGTCCATTAGCAGTTTTCCTACCCGGTGTCATGTGACTTGTTAGTGTTTCAAGATCTCAGGTGTGAATGGGGAGCAGGTGTGTTAAATTTGGTGTTATCACACTCACACTCTCTCATACTGGTCACTGGAAGTTCAACATGGCACTTCATGGCAACGAACTCTCTAAGGATCTGAAAAAAAAGAATTGTGGCTCTACATAAAGATGGCATAGGCTATAAAAAGATTGCCAAGACCCTGAAACTGAGCTGCAGCACGGTGGGCAAGACCATACAGCGGTTTCACAGGATAGGTTCCACTCAGAACAGGCCTCAACATAAGAGCAACATAAGGTTGGGTGATGTAGAAGCACCTGTCTCACATCATTTTTTTTTTTTTAAATTCTTTTTATTGAGAGTATCACACATGAGAACACATAGCTACATCAGATATCAAAGGAACAACAGGATCAAGCACCAACACAGTTGGGCACATTGTCATATATTAATCTTTCAACACCACTCTGGTTCTGCTGTTTGTAACACACTTATGTCATGAACGTATCCCCAATGTGCTTACCTCTCACAAATTTTATATTTTATAACACCCCCCCTTCCCACCCCTCCGCCCCCCTAACCTCTACCCAAACTGTCAAAACTCCCTCCCACATCCTGTGAACCCAGACCTATAAGTCTCCTTTAGTTAGTTTTTTAAGATATCCCTTAGTGAACAGCGTGAAGAGGAGGAGAAAAAAAAAAAAGGGAAAAGGAGGGGAAAAGATGGGGAAAGGAAGGGATACAGTTGTCTCTCCCGCCTCTCTCTCCTTCTGTAGACTTTTTAGGAGTTCCTCGGATAAAATATGTGTGCCCACTCGCCCCTCAGGGAATTCTCCAAGAATATCTCAGAGTGCTGAAATGGTAATAAAATCTGTCTTTGAATTTGGAGTTCAAAGGTCAAGATCAGTCTGCGCCATTTCCTTAAGAACAGGTTGAGTCTATTACCGACATCTACCCTGGTATCTACCTGCTCTATAAATAAATGCGTTTTCAGGATGTTACGAAAGTAAGCTATAGTAGGTCTTGTCCTCTTAGTCCAATGATTTAGGATACACTTTCGTGCAAGTAGAATGGTCATGGTCAGTTCTATGTCACAGTGTTTATATTGGGCACCCCAGTTTAGAAACAGGATATCCGTGGAATTGAGTGAAATTGGGACCTTCAATTTCCTATTGATCCAGTATTGCAATTGATGCCAGAATTGTCGAATCACTGGGCAATCCCATATGCAGTGTAACAGACCCGGGGCCTCCGCGGCACATTTAGAACATTTATTAGGGCAATTAGGTACCCACTTGACCAGACATTTAGGGGTCAGGTAAGCTCTATGTAAAAATTTAGTTTGGGTTTCTCTGAGAGTTACCAAGAGTCGCCTTTCTGACTTTTTCCAATGCTTTCCGGGTCTCCTCCACCGCAATCCCTGGAACCCCCTCTCTCTCCCACCCCATCACAGCAGATGACTGTATTTTCGTCAGTCTATCCTATAAAAAGGTTTGATAGATCTCTGATAAAGAGAATCTGCCCATTTTAAAAAGGGATTGAGTAAGTCGAAAAGGGGAACCATCCCAGAAGTCCGGGTTATCCCTAATCAGTGTGTTCAAATAGTGGCGTGTCTGCAAATAGGCATAAAAGTGAGTATTCGGAAGATTAAACTCCCTTTGCAGCGTCGAAAAAGATTTAACCGAGCGAGTTAGGGGCTCCAGCAAGGATCCCACCGATTTTAAACCCAGTTTCTCCCAATAGTCAAAGGGTTTCATATCCAGCCCCGCTGGGAAGTCCAGATTACTGTGGAGGGGAAGAAAGACAGAGCTGCGGCAACTTTTTAAAAAAAATTTATGTGCCTGGTGCCAGGCTCTTAATGGGTCACGATACAGCAAGTTCATGCCCACCAATTTAGCCGCTCCAGATTTCGCCATGTGTGGCAAATATGCTAGGGAGATTCCCCCAAGGGCTGCACGTTCCAGGCTAGGCCTGTAAAAATGTAGTGTATCCACTTGCCAGTCTAAGACCAAATGGATCAGCGCTGCCCAGTTGTAAAGTTTAAAGTCCGGCAGGGAGAGACCCCCCTTTAGGTATGGCATAGATAATTTATCTGCCGATATTCGGGGTTTACCCCCTCTCCAGACAAAGAATCGTGTCGTCACATTCAGTAACTTCACATCTGACTTCGTCAGTAACAGAGGCAGCATAAGTAACGGGTATAGGAGGTGGGGAAGAACCACCATCTTTACTAGGCTGGTCCTACCCGCCAGCAACAAGGGGAGAGATTTCCAGCTTCTCATCAAGCTGCAGAGCTTGGCACATAGGGGGGTTAGGTTCATAGAGTATATCTTATTGTGATTAACAGGGATATGAATTCCAAGATACGTTAAACTCTGGGAGGCCGGTACAAACGGATAGTCATGTACACTGCCTTTCTTTTTATTTAACCATAGGATCTCTGATTTTTGCATATTGACCTTGTATCCCGAGAAGGAGCCAAAGTCGCTCAAAGTTTGCAAAATCGAGGGGATATGCAGCTTTGGAACCTGCACAAATAACATCATATCGTCCGCATATAATGCCAGCTGTTGGGGGACCCCTCCCATATTGATACCTGGGAATATTTGACGTAGCTTTATTGCCAGTGGCTCTAGGGCCATATTGAATAGTAGCGGCGACAGGGGGCAGCCTTGTCTAGTGCCTCGCCCTAAAGTCACATTGGGGGAGAACGTGTTGTTTACACAGATGTTCGCAACGGGAGAGGAATATAGGTTTTTGAGGAAAGCCGTGAAGGGGCCCGAGATATTGAACTTGGCCATAGTGTGAAACAGGTGACTCCATTCCACACTATCAAAGGCCTTCTCCGCGTCTAGGGACAGCAGGAAGGCCTCCGGGAGCGGTTTGTTC
Source organism: Bombina bombina (assembly GCF_027579735.1). Classification (NCBI taxonomy): domain Eukaryota; kingdom Metazoa; phylum Chordata; class Amphibia; order Anura; family Bombinatoridae; genus Bombina; species Bombina bombina. Next base: position 133,530,318 of record NC_069502.1, on the reverse strand, counting down.
ACTCCATTGCGATTGCCATCCCAGAAATACCGTATAAAGTGTAGCACTCGTCGGATATTGACTACGGATGATCTCGCATGCATGAAGCCGGTCTGGTCCTCATGGATCACCTCTGGTAGGATGAATTTGAGGCGCTCTGCCAGCAGTTTCATAAGAATCTTATAGTCTGCATTAAGCAGCGATATCGGTCTATACGATTCAGGAAGGAGAGTGACTTTTCCCGTTTTAGGGATAAGGGTAATATAAGCTGCAGAAAACTAACTGGACGGGATGTCAGCCGTCGAAAAATATGCCGTGAACATGTCTGTCAACACTGGGACCACCTGCGGCTTTAACATGCGATAGAACTCGATGGGCAGTCCATCAGGGCCAGCCGCCTTGCCCAATGCTAGTGATGCTATTGTTTTACCTACTTCTTCCCTAGAGATAGGCGCATTCAGTTTGTCCAACTGATCATCTGAGATCCGAGGTAAGTGAATTGAGCTCCAGAAGTCTCTTAGGACCTCATCAGAATAATTTTGGTCACTGGTGTACAACCTGGCGTAGTAGGAGGCAAATGCCTCTGCTATTCTTTTGGGTTCCCTGACCACTTTATCACCATCTCTGAGGGCAGGTATAAAGCGTTTTGAGGTTTTTAAATTGACCAAGGAGGCCAACAACCTACCCGACCTGTCGCCGTACCTGTAGTATTTACCTCTGGTCCTTAAAAGGGTCTGAGATGCCTGGTAAGCCAGGAGTGCGTCATACTCATTTTTGACAGCAATGTATTTCTGATGGTGCAACCTCGTGGGTCCATTACGATAGGTCGAGTAGGCGGCAGCTAAGCTGGTTCTAAGTGATTCCAGCCTCTCTGCATGTACTTTTCTTTTGCGGGAGAGAAAAACCAAAATGTCTCCTGCTAGCACCACCTTCGCAGTTTGCCAAAAAAGTTCTGGCGTTGCAAGATGTTGCGCATTGGACGAGTGGAAATCATCCCAGCATTTGATCATGTACTGCTGAAATTCCTGAGATGTGATTAGGTATTGTGGGAACCTGAGAGTTCGCCTCTCATTTGGTGGATCTACCGCATCAAGAAAGAGCCCCACCGGGGCGTGGTCAGACACCATTATCTCTCCTATCTTGGTATCTATGATCCGCAGGATCAAAGAGTTGGAGGTCAGGAACATATCAATGCGGGACATTGTGGGCAAAGCCCGGGAGATACATGTATAGTCTCTTCCATCTGGATAGAGTTTGCACCATATGTCGACAACATCCAGGGAGGAAGTCAAAGCTTGAAAAATTTCAAGCTCAAATTTACCATCCGATTTAACTTGCGTTCCAGGGGCGGCTCTAGAGGCGTCCCTGAGCCTGTCACACCGCGGGTTGGGGGCCAAATTAAAATCCCCTCCAATGATAAGGGCAGAGCCCAGAAACGAAGTCAAGACTCCAATCAGATTTTCCCAGAACTTCCTGTCTCTCTGGTTGGGGGCATAAACATTACATAACACATATTTTTTATTGGCTATTGTGGTTTGTACAATGAGGTACCGGCCGTCCGGGTCTTTAGTCACTACTGTGTCTGTGAGGTCTAGTTTCTTCCCAAATAAAATTGCTACACCCAGGCTGGCACTTTTGTAGGAAGCAAACTCAGCTTTACCCACCCAGTCTCTCTCTAATTTAGAATGTTCAATGTCAGTCAGATGTGTCTCTTGCAAGAACGCGACATCAGCCCTTTTTTTCCTCAATTGGGTAAGTATGGTCTTTCTCTTTATAGGGGAGTGAATACCACCCACATTCCAGGAGTATATATTAAATTATAGTATTAAGTAGGATACCCCGTGAGAGAGAGACAACAAAACAAAAAACAAAAAAAAAAAAGGGGGGGGGAATAGGGGATCTCCACGCTGTCACATACCTCCTGAGAGATTTCTGTTCTCCAGTGTAATACAGGGTCTTGTAAGCTGCAAAGGGATAACAAGATACATAATGTCAGCCAAACATCAACACAGCTTATATCAGTGAGCAACTTATTGCAACCTAATTTGTTGAACAAACATTCTACACCAGATCCTAAGAGCCCCCGTTGCAGGGCCAGGGGAAGGCTATGCCAGCCCCTTGGTGGCAGTTGTAAATGCAATATATAAGGACCTGTGGGAAGACCACTATTTTTTAACATACAATAATCAGTGATCATAGGAGACATAAATATAAACAGGATAAGCATCAACAGATTAAACCTTGCATAAGAGAGTAAGCCCGTGTTGTTGGGCATTGGTCTCGGTATTATTACTATAAGCAATTTCAGGAACTTAAACATTAAACTTATAAACAATCTAAACTTATACAGTATCAACCTGGGTGTCGAAAGACTGGGCAACCACCTTCTAGTTTTGGCTGTTGTAGCCATTTAACGCATTGTATTGGAGAAAATGTAAGCGGTGCGAGTGTGTCAAAGTCTTCATCCCTCCCCACCTCTTGCTCTCCCTGGGCTCATTCCTCCATGTTCTATATCTAGAAAAGCTTGCGCCGTTTCTGGTGAGTCAAAAAATTTAGGTCCCCTCGGGGTCGAAATTTTCAACCTGGCCGGGTACAATAAGTAAGCCTGTCGGCCCTCACGGTGTAATCTAGAGCATAGCGCAGAGAATTCCCTACGCCTTTTCGTCAAGTCTACAGAATAGTCCTGAAACAGCAGGAGCCTAGAGTTATCATAGGTTAGGTCCTCAACTCTTCTATATGCCCTCAAAACGGTGAGTTTAGTTTGGAAATGGAGGAACTTTATCATTACTGGGCGGGCCTGAGCATCGCGATCCATGGCGTGTCTTTCTGGGCCTATTCTATGTGCCCGCTCAACACTCCCTACCAACCTTTCAGATGGGATATCTAGCAGTGTCGGGAGAACAGATTCTACAAATTTTAAAATTTCTGTTGGTTTAATCGATTCAGGGAGCCCCAGTAGGCGAACATTATTGCGCCTCGAGCGATTCTGGAGGTCATCAATTTTTTGCTGCAGAGCCAGAGAGTGTTTTTCTAGGGCCTCTAATTTACTAGTGGTAGCAACCTGTGTGTCCTCGAGATCAGAGATCCTGGTCTCTGCCTCAGTTACTCTAGTGGAAAATTGTTTCACCTCCTCCGCCAGGGTATCTACTCCCTTTTGGAGGTTTTCTATTTTGGGCAAAAACAGGGTGGAAATCTGCTTGACTATAGGGTGTGGGTCAAGTAAAGTGTGGTCTTGCTGTACCTCATAAGAAGGTCCCTGGGCTACAACTTCTGATCCCTGTCTGGCTCTGCGCTCGGCATTTTTATTGCGGTTCGCCATTGGGTCTTGTATAAGATATTTCTCCATGCACACACACACCTATGTTTTAAGATACACCATACATCAGACTTTTTGCCAAAAGAGTAATAGATTCAGGAAAGTCACATCAAATGTACCTATATGACCACAAGCAGAAGGACTAGCAAAACACAGTGCCTATTAAATCAACAAATTTAAAATTATAGTAAACCTGTAGGAAGTAAAGGGAAGGTTAGATACATCAACACCATCAAAAGCACTTGTGATAAAGGTCCGTTTCAGTCCTCTTTGTTTAGCCTCGTAGGCAGCTGTAGGTACTAATAGCCTTTAGAGGGCAATGAGAAACAAAGCTTGCTCTTTCAGGGCTGTGCACAAGCAGGGTTCTGCAACAACAAATAGCTGGATGCGTTACAGTTCAGCTCAGGTGTAGCCAATCTCCAATAAGACAAGGGTTTCAGTGATATGGGAATAAGAAGTGCTGGTGGTTGCCCCACGTGTCTGTTCCCCAGATGTGTGTTGCAGTGAGATCTCTCAGCTATATTATGAGTGCTGCAGGGAGTTCATTGAGCTGTTTGTCCCAGGCCTACCCTTTCAAATCAGTAGTACTGTGCAAGATGTCAGGTTGATATCTCAATTGGCAGAATAAAAGAGGCAAGCATTTAAAAGTCAATCCTGAGTAGATTAAGATGTACACAATATTTCCCCTACTCGGGCCTATGTATGGACGAATCTCAACACAGTTCCCCTTAGCCCACCAACTCTGGGGCAAACAGGTGTTATGGATCTCAAGCGGTTAAGTCATTAGTGGGGACTGCACTTGTTAGGGGAGTTGCGATGTAACTATTTATCAGGCCCCTCTGTCACCCGGTATGCCTTGTGGTGTAATGATCCCCCCTGTGCATAAAGAAAATAGTATTTGTTCTGAGGCAGTCGGCCTTCTATATATCCAGGTGTCCGTGTCACTCGGATCAAGGTAGCATATAGGAGGGCCCTGAGATGCGTGTGCTATAAGCCGCTTACCGCTTACAGTGGCGTTTGTCTCCCCTCCAGATGAACAGGCCCAATCCTCAGAGCGGCACTCCTCAGTTTCCCGCCGCTAACTAACCGGGTTCTCCTTGAAGTCTGTGGCCTTATCCAAGGGAGCTGCTAACAATGTGGGGCCGTGTGTGTCTCCCTTCGTCGTTGGGCTATCACCCTCTTAGTCTGCAGGCTTTCGGGCTATTACCTCCGCTCTATAGTCAGGCACGGAGTTGCGGTGCACGTGGGGCCAAGATGGCGTCAGGCTGAAAGTGTTTGCACCCCGCCAAGGTCTCCGTCCCGACCTGGCCACAATCCGATCCGGTGCTTGCCTGAGTCTGAGTTTTCTCACCCGGTCGGTGTGTCGGGTATGTCCTCTTTGCAGCACAACTCTGTGTTGAGGGCTTCGGTGGTGGAGCAGCGGGCGGCTCACGCGAAGAAGGCAGAGAGGATCTTATGGCGCACCTCCTCTCCACTCCGGGCAGCAGAATCTGCCAAGGATTTTTTTCGCTGGGCTCTGGGCATATAGGCAGGCAATTAAGCACCACGACACAGGTGGAAATCCAGTTCTGGAGGTTTTGTAAGTCACTTTTTGGATGTATCTGTCACTGAGCTCCTCTTGCCTGCTTCTTACCCTAAAGCCCTCCCACCGGAAGTCCTGTCTCACATCATTTTATTGAGGCAGGTCACCAAATAAACCAACATAGATTTTAGGTGCTAGAACAGGTAAAAATCCCAAGGAGGGGAGGTAATAGGGGGAAGACCCTATTATACAGAGAATTATATTGGATACATGAATTGGGCACCATGTCCCCAGGTGGATTAAACAGAGAGATGGATTGGAATGTTTGCCTTTCAAAAAACAGGGTTCCAATATGTATATAGAATATTAGTATCCACTAGATGGAGCTCTTGATATATATTCAGATGTAGAATTGAGGTAAATGTACCTGGTTAGGATGAATTTAAGTATTAAATAACCACTAGATGGGGCTGAAAGTTCAACATGGCACTTCATGGCAAAGAACTCTCTAAGGATCTGAAAAAAAGAATTGTGGCTCTACATAAAGATTGCATAGGTTATAAAAAGATTGCCAAGACCCTGAAACTGAGCTGCAGCATGGTGGGCAAGACCATACAGCGGTTTCACAGGATAGGTTCCACTCAGAACAGGGCTCAACATGGTCGACCAAAGAAGTTGAGTGCACGTGCTCAGCATCGTATACATAGGTTGTCTTTGGGAAATAGACATGAGTGCTTTCAGCATTGCTGTAGAGGTTGAAGGGGTTGGGGGTCAGCCTATCAGTGCTCAGACCATACGCCGCTCACTGCATCAAATTGGTCTGCAAGGCTGTTGTCCCAGAAGGAAGCCTCTTCTAAAGATGATGCACAAGAAAGCCGGCAAACAGTTTGCTGAAGACACGCAGACTAAGGACATGGATTACTGGAACCATGTCCTGTGGTCCGATGAGGCCAAGATAAACTTATTTGGTTCAGATGGTGTTAAGTGTGTGTGGCGGCAACCAGGTGAGGAATACAAACACAAGTATGTCTTGCCTACAGTCAAGCATGGTGGTGGGAGTGTCATGGTCTGGGCCTGCATGAGTGCTGCCGGCACTGGGGAGCTACAGTTCATTGAGGGAACCATGAATGCCAACATGTACTGTGACATACTGAAGCAGAGCATGATCCCCTCCCTTCAGAGACTGGGCCACAGGGCAGTATTCCAACATGATAATGACCACAAACACACCTCCAAGATGACCACTGCCTAAGATGATGGGCTGGCAAAGCATGTCTCCAGACCTAAAAACTATTTAACATCTGTGGTGCATCCTCAAACAGAAGGTGGGGGAGCACAAGGTCTCTAACATGCACCAGCTCCATGATATTGTCATGGAGGAGTGGAAGAAGACTCCAGTGGCAACCTGTGAAGCTCTGGTGAACTCCATGCCCAAGAGGGATAAGGCAGTGCTGGAAAATAATGGTGGCCACACAAAATATTGACACTTTGGGCCCAATTTGGACATTTCCACTTAGGGGTATACTCAATTTTGTTGCCAACGGTTTAGACATTAATGGCTGTGTGTTGAGTTATTTTGAGGGGACAGCAAATTTACACTGTTATACAGGCTGTACACTCACTACTTTACATTGAAGCAAAGTGTAATTTATTCAGTGTTGTCACGTGAAAAGATATAATAAAATATTTTCAAAAATGTGAGGGGTGCACTCACTTTTGTAAGATACTATATATATATATATATATATATATATATATATATATATATATATATATATATGTGTGTGTGTGTGTGTGCATATGTTTTTACGTGTTTATATGTGTATATAGGTCTGTAAATACATATATACATATATAAATACATCAATTCGTATGTACACAGACATATACACACACAAACATATATATACAGTATATATATATATATATATATATATATATATATATATATCTTTAGAGATGTGTATGTATGCATCTCTATGTTTAATCCCTTTTTTTCTATCACCTGAGACCTCATTTCTTTGAGCATTTACAACTTTTTGGTGCAATATTTTTCTTTAATAATTTTAATAAATTTTTGTTCCACTTAGTAATACCAGCGCACAAAAATGTGCATTGGTAGTACAAGTTCAGCGCAAATCGAATGCGACCTCGCGTTTGCATTACAGGGAAGCTTTGCACTCACGAGAGGGCGTTCCCATAGACTCCAGTGGGAGCCTTGTTCTCATGCCATGAGGCACAGCACAGAACCTAGCGCAGCGCGTAAGTCGCAAGCATATATATGTATGTGTTTATATTGTATATACACATTAACACATAAATATATATGTATATAAACATATACATATATATTTACATTTAAATCACAGTCACCCAAAGACTGATATGTAAAGGCACTTTTCAGTGCTGTCTTTTTTCTAACTCCCCACACCCGCTCACTGCTCGAGTCGTATATATATTGTTTTTTATTTAAGAATACTACAATTTTTTTGCAATAAATTATATATTTAAATACAGTATATATATATATATATATATATATATATATATATATATATATATATACTTTTAAACTAGTACACTTGTAATCTAGCCCATAATTCTGTGATGAGATTAATATTGTGTACAGTACAACTATACTTTTTCTATAAGGTAAACAATGGTTTTAAGTTTGTTTGTTTTTTTGGTACTTTAATTTGAATTGTTTTTTTTATTGGTTTTATGTTCATGTTGCCTTGGAGTTACCTAAATTGTAGGACAAATAAGTAAACTCTGAATTCAACATGAGTTTGTACCATATTACATACTATCATAAGCCACCATTCTTTGACTTTCAACTTGTATACTATTGAACAAATAATCATACTTCAAAGAGATCACTATTCCTCTTGAGAAAGCGCCCAGTAGGGGGCGAGAAACGCGTTGAGGCAACAAGCTCTGCAAGCTCGGCAAGCCTGTGTGTATTGGGACTAAGGGAAACATCGATCAGCTGTTTGTCGGGTGTTGACGTCACACGCCGACCGGAAAATCTGCTGCTTTTCTCCCAAGCTTCCTTTGACCACACAATCACCGGGCTATATCGCTACACAAAGATACCTTTTTGTGCATGTTTTTATCTCGCATATTGTGAGTATTCTGGCTAAAGTGTTTGTCAATAAAGTGCTGTTTTTTTACATACAATATTGCACTATTGGAGTCTATCTGTTTGCCTTCACAGATTGCGCTGTCTTTTGTGGGATTGGAGTTACTGTGTATCAGCTGCAGGACAAGCAGTGTTTTTCAAGCAGCTGCAACTGCGTTTTCAAAAAGAATTCTCCAGACACCATCTTTCAGTATTAGTAAGACTGTTCTCAATTTGAGTTTATAACCTGTTTTGGACTTTTATTATTTTGGACTATTCGCTACCGATATAACGCCTTTATTAAGTAATATTTAGATCCATATTTATTGCCATTTTTTGTGCTATTTTAGTGCTGTGTCCATTCTATTGCTATATATATCTTTAGTTAATATCTCCCATATACATATTCATATATTTGCTGAGTGACTGTTGCGCTGATTGTTTTTGGTGGTTTGTGTGCAAATAATCATACTTATTTATGAATTAAGTTCATAAAACAATGTACAGTGACCATAGACTATAAATGTCTATGAAACTTGATGTTGCTTTTTTTAATAGATCTCAGCAATTTTTAAAAATATTTAAAAAAAAATTAGAAATTATTTGAAGACCGCCTCTTATCTCAGAGCAATTTGACAGTTTTTTTTTCACAGCTAGACAGCGCTAGTTCAAGTGTAATATACACTTAGATTACATTGTACTCACTCCCGTGGAGTTATTTATGAGTCAGTACTGATGGACTAAAATGCAAATCTGTCAAAATAACTGAAATAAGAGGGCAGTCTGCAGAGACTTTGCTACAAGGTAATCACAGAAGTAAAAAGTGTATAAATATAACAGTGTTGGTTATGCAAAACTAGCAAATGGGTAATAAAGGTATTATCTATCTTTTTAAACAATAACAATTCTGGAGTAGACTGTCCCTTTAACACTGTTGCAATATCCTAAAGTTAGCATGATTTTTACTTTCAATACACGTGTTAATGAGGCCGCAATAATTTTTTACTTTGAGCGAGACACTTGTAATCTGGCCCAATACGTGGAAATAATATAACAGACTGTATCTGAAAAAAGACATTTGGAAAAAAAAAAAAATATGGCCCATATATGTGTCACATCCAGTAATTTGCAATAACTCCCCAATGAAATACAGTTGCAATGCAAAACAAACAGGAAGGAAGTCGTATAATTGACTAGTTAGTGCATAAATGATGCATAACATAAAATGTAATACTGCTCTTTTCAGTACATTGCTTGGTATATTTATACCTAAAAAAAAACTTTGCAGGATTACAATTCAGCAAACGCACTGACCCACATCTAGATAACGCAATGAGGGTCAGTGCTTTGTTAAATTGTAAGGGTTTTATATATATTTTTTACAATAAAATAGGCATTTTAATTAACTTTAAAGGGACATTAAACACTAAATAAATCATTGATAGAATGTTGTATATTAGCCTGAGACTAATATATATAATATAATATATATATGTATTTTTTTAAATTACATTAGTTTTCTAATTATTGAAAAAATATGGGTAATATATTCTAATGTCCATAAAGCAGTGGGTGCCGCCATATTGTAAATTAGGTTTCTTTTTCTGCTAAGGCCAATAAGAGACAGTTATAAATGGCTTACTAGAGTGTGCAACCAATGACTCTGTGGATTACAGCTGTGTCTGCTCTTCCACTTTTAACAGGAATTTGGGAAACCCACAATATTCAGAGTTAAGTTACAGGAAAAGGGAACAAAATAAATAATGAAAGTATTCATTATTGCAAAGTTGTTTTACTACATATAATTAAACAATTTATATTAATATCTTTAAAGGGATATTAAACACTTTGAGGTGGCAATATAAAATAATAAACTATATATATATATATATATATATATATATATATATATATATATATATATATTTATATATATATATATAAAGTCTGCAATATATGTTTATTATTTATTTTGTTCCCCTTTTCCTGTTATTCCATTCTGAAATTGTGAGCTTTTCAGTTCCTGTTAGAAATGGAAGTGCAGTTAGATTCCACACAGCCATTGGTTGCACACTCTAGTGATCTATTTATAGATGGCCACAGAAAAGAAGGTAACCTTAGTTACAACATGGCAGCTCCCATTGTTTTATAGGCACTAGAACTTTATACTTTTTTGTCAATATTTAAGCAGCTAATACAATTTTAAACAGACATCTTTTCTTTGAATGCTTCATTATATCTAGCATGTATTTAGTGTTTAATGTCTCTAAGTTTTTTCTTTGAGATAAGTGCGATTGTCTAGTAAAGTTAATGATTTAATCTATCGTGTCACTAGAAACCTGCAAAGTTTAAATTTGCTTCACTTCGTCCTTTATTGTTATACATAACACAAAACAGAAAGAAATTTGTTGAAAACAATTGCAGTTTGCATTAACATTTTCTTCCAATCGTAATCACTTTAACTACTGTATAAACTATAAATACATACTTGCAACACTAAATATTTATTAAATCATATATACATATATATATATACTGGTAGACTTTATCTAGGGATTTTTTTGTTTCGTGTTGCCCAATGTAATGGGGTTAGTTACCTACTTTGTACTTTTCTGGTATTAGGTTTATATTTGATTATAGAAATCCATTGCTCTTATAGGATATAATATTGTGAAATTGTACCATTCATTCCCCTGTATGTTGATACATTTTTGTGTCTTTATAACTGTTTTTAATCATTTTTTATTTTTTAATTCTATTAACTTAATAAAAGCTAAGTTTTAGTTATTTTTTCCTATTTTTCCTCATTTCTTTGAGGGTGAGATCCCCCCTTAGTTTCCATTTTTCATGGATTAATTGCATTGTGTCTCTTTTGTGTGCTTATGCTACTTTCTCTTTCTATGTAAATAACTTTTTCCATATGTAGACTTAGAGAAAGATACAAGGAGTACAGTAAATAAAGACAAGACAGATAAGGCTGATTGGGACTTAAAGCACCACTCAATACAGTAGAATTGCATAATCAATAAGTACATAATAAAAAGACAATGATTTAACAGCAACTCTGAATTTCAAATTCATTTTCTGGCCCACTGTATCATGTGACAAACATCAGCCAATCACAGACTAGTATACGTATTCCCATGTGAGCTTGTGCACATGCTCAGTAGTGTATATATAACAAGATTAGTCTAAATTTGATAATTTAAGTAAATTGGAAAGTGTCTTAAAACGGCATGCTCTTTCTGAATCATAAACGTTTATTTTGACTTGATTGTCCCTTTAAAAATTATTGCGCCCTGCTCCCCACACTGCTTACAATCTAAGTATGATTTACTTAATACTAATGCTTATTGGCCATTAGTAGGAAGTACCTATTCACCAATTAGTAGGAAATATCCAACCTATACTGCTGTATTGTTATTAATTTAAATTAAAACACCTGTACTCATTTTTCACCATGCCCCCCCAAAAAAATGTTTTAAAAAGCTACAATTATTTGAATAATAGAAAATATGTGAGTACAATTCCTCTTTAAATATTTTAGTATAATTAACACTGTGCTTTGACTCTATAATTAAAAAAAATCATAAAAGTGAATTCATTGCCAAGTGTAATTATTCAAAATACAGTCTGCAAGCAACACACTTTACATACTTACATACAGTGATTTGTCAGAATCCACTGCATAACAGACATATTACTTTCTCTATTTGTGTTCTTAAAAAGATTATCTAAATCCACAATTTCCTATTTCACCATATGAAATGTAAATGTTGTAGCTAAATATCAGCCAATAGCTTTCACATTACGTGAGGATCATTTCCTAGGATGCAGCTATTTCTGTTCTTTAATCAGAAGTGTCAATGGAAAACCGAGTTGTGACCTTTGAATAAGACTCAGCAGGACATTAACAGAAGCTGTGAATACTTTAAACGCTTTTGGAAAGTTTCCCTGGCTTTACTATAACAATAAACCTTGGTAATTCAATGAACAATTTCTGAACATCATTTGGAATTTCTATATTTGAACTTGTTTGAACAGTATTGTGCTGACAAAAGTTAGAAATGAAATGTCAACCCTGCTGCTCTGGCATTAAACACAAATATGCACAATAAGAAAGCTGGAACCCCGCAGATGTGAGCCTTCTCATTCTAAGACCTTTTGTTGAGTGTTTATTTGGTGCTTAAATTAAGCTTATACACCATTTGTATCCTAAAAACTTTTGAAACTAAGACATGAGTTATATAGCTTTTAGGGTTACTCATAGAGTAATTTAATGTAACAATAAAAAAATAAATGATAACGGTAATTATTTAAATTATAAATCATTTGTATCTGAAAAATTACTGAAAACAAGACATGGGTTACTGATGAGGCCCAAAGAAGGCCAAAACGATAGTCTAGGGCTCCCATGCTCCTGGTTTAGAGGAGGATTGCCTAGTATTTTAGGGCTGGGCTGACCTTACTAGGCTGTATCAGACTGATATACTTCAGGAAAGTTCTCCTTTTTGAAAAGCACAATTGGGCAAAAGAGGCTGCTCCTAGGTTGTAACTCACCATAGAACAAGCTACTGAGCTGTTGTTTGTTCCTAGTAGAGTGCTTCTCTTTCCGTATGCATTTGTATTTTGATCCTGGGGAAGTCTCCCTAACAGTGATGGGGGAAACCTGATGTGGAAGCCTTACCCTATGTGCTTAGAGGATTATTGCTGCACCTTACTGACAAGGCACAAGAAGACCGAAACAATCATCTGGGGTTGCCATGTTGCTTGTTCAGAGAAGGATTGATGGTATTTTGGGGCTGGACTGACCATGTTAGGCAGGATCAGATTGATATACTTAAGGAATTTGCTCCTTTTTGAAAAGCACAATTGGGCTAAAAGAAGCTGCTCCTAGGTTGTAACTCACCACAGAACAAGCTACTGAGCTTTTGTTTGTCCCTAGTAGAGCGCTTCTTTTTCTGTTTGTATTTGTATTATGACCCTTAGGAAGTCTCCCTAAGGGTGATGGGTTAACAAGTTCTGGACTCTTTGCCCAATATACATAGATGAATATGGCTGCACCTCACTGATGAGGCCCAAAGAAGGCCAAAAGAGCTCTTCTCTTTCTCTATGCATGGGTTATATAGAGTTTGCTGTATTTTAATGCTAACATAGAACAATGAGGAATAATTAGACTAACAGACTCTTTGCATCAGACAATATCCTGAACTCAGCACATGCATTATATAGATTTTAGGGCTACTCATAGTGTAATTTTACATAACAATAGAAACATGAGGAATAACTGTAAATATTTAAATGATAAATCTGGGACATTATTTTATTTTGTTGAGTTTGTTTAGTACATCAATTAAGCATATTATAGACATTACTTTGTTTCATTAAAGGGACAGTCAACATCAGAATTGTTGTTGTTTTAAAAGACAGATAATCCCTTTATTACCCATTCCACAGTTTTGCATAACCAACACAGTTATAATAATACAAATTTTACCTCTGTAATTACCATGTATCTAAGCCTCAGCAGACTGCCCCCGTATGTCAGTTCTTTTGACAGACTTGCATTTTAGCCAATCAGTGCTCACTCCACGGTAAATACATGTGCATGAGCTCAATGTTATCTATATGAAACACATGAACTAATTCCCTCTAGTGGTGAAAAACTGTCAAAATGCATTTAGATTAGAGGTGGCCTTCAAGGTCTAAGAAATTAGCATATGAACCTCCTATGTTTAGCTTTCAACTAAGAATACCTAGAATACCAACAAGAGAACAAAGCAAAAATGGTAATAAAAGTAATTTAGAAAGTTGTTTAATCATGTCTGAATCGTTAAAGTTTTTTTTTTTACTTGACTGTCCCTTTAAATGTTTATTTGATGATTAAATTAAGTTTATAGACCATTTGTATCAGAAAATATCTGAAAACTGATTCGAGAGTTACATAGATTTTAGGATTACTCATAGTGTAATTTTCATTAACAATTGAAAAATTTGGAAACTTTTTATTTTTTTAAATAAAGTAGGCTGTTTCCTGCTTAAAAATATCTGTTACGTTTTGAAAGTATTGCTTCCACTACTTTTATTATTGCTGATATTTTATACTAGTCCTGGTTTTCAACTAGAATATTTTGTGCACACTATAAACACAAGGACATTATCTCAGTCACATTTTATAAACCAATAGACAAGTATAAAACAAATGAATGCAGCAAATATTATTAATATTATACTGTGTCAATCTATCTACCTGTCTATAATATATATATATATATATATATATATATATATATATATATATATATATATATATATATATATGTGTGTGTGTGTATGTGTGTGTGCGTGTTTTGTGAGCATGTGAGTGTTTGTTTGTGTGTATGTGTGAGTGTGCTTGTGTTGTGAGCATGCATGTATGTATATGTATGTGTTCGTACGTATATGTGTGTGTGTGTTTTGTGAGTATGCAAATGAGTATTTATGTATGAATGTGCGTGTGTGTTTGAGTGTGCTTTGCTGTCAGTGTGTATGCATATGTATGTGTGTGTGTATGCATGTATGTATGTGTACATCTGTGTGTGCATGTATGTAACTTGGTTATGCAAAACTGAGGAATGGGTAATAAAGGGATCAGGGGCCCGATCCGATATGCAGCGTCGCCCGCAAAATTTTGCGCGGGTTTGGTATCCTATATACGGCGTAACCTAGAAGTTACGCTCGTATATTTTTGCCTTCGCCCGTAGTTTTTTGGGCCATAGGCAGGTATACCAAACCCGCGCAGTTTGGTATCCAATATACAGCGTAAGGACTTACATGGCGAAAATGGAGAAATCTTACTCCATTTTCACCTCGCCACAAAATGCAGCCGTAGTAAGCCTTACGCTGTCTATTGGAGCCCCGTAACTCCCTAAACTACCTGCCAAATAAAACCTAAACCAAATAAAAAACACCTAACGCATGCGCAATGTCTATCTACCTGTCAACTGCGATCCCCCGCCACAATCCCTAATAAAGTATTTAACCCCTAAACTGCCACTCCCGGACCCCGCCACCACCTACATTAAAAGTATAACCCCCTAATGTGATCCCCCTACACCGTTGCCAGCTACATTACATACCCCCTAATGTGAGCCCCTTACACCGCCGCCATCTACATTACCTATCCCCTAATGTGAGCCCCTTACACCGCTGCCATCTACATTATCTACCCCCTAATGTGATCCCCCTACACCGCCGCCACCTACATTAACTACCCCCTAATGTGAGCCCCTTACACCGCCGCCAGCCAGCTATATTAAAATTATTAACCCCTAATCGTATCCCCCTACCCCGCCGCCAGCTATATTAAAATTATTAACCCCTAATCTAATCCCCTTACCCCGCTGCCAGCTATATTAATTACATTAACCCCTAATTTAATCCCCCTACCCCGCCACCAGCTATATTAATTACATTAACCCCTAATTGAATCCCGCTATACCACTGCCAGCTATATTAAATTAATTAACCCCTAATCTAATCCCCCTACACCGCCGCCAGCTATATTAACTATATTAACCCTAATTATATTAGGGTTAATATAGTTAATATCGTTATTATATTATATATATTAACTATATTAGCCCTAATTATATTAGGGTTAATATAGTTAATATCGTTATTATATTATATATATATTAAGTATAATAACCCTATCTAACTCTAACATCCCTAACTAAATTCTTATTAAATAAATCTAATTAATATTAATATTATTAATTAAAATATTCCTATTTAAATCTAAATACTTACCTATAAAATAAACCCTAAGATAGCTACAATGTAATTAATAATTACATTGTAGCTATTTTAGGATTTATATTTATTTTACAGGTAACTTGGTATTTATTTTAACTAGGTACAATAGCTATTAAATAGTTAATAACTATTTAATAGCTACCTACTTAAAATAATTACCATTTTACCTGTAAAATAAATCCTAACCTAAGTTACAAATACACCTACACTATCAATAAATTAAATAAACTACAAATATCTAAACTAAAATACAATTAAATAAACTAAACTAAATTACAAAAACAAACAAACACTAAATTACAAAAAATAAAAAAAGATTACAAGATTTTTAAGCTAATTACACCTATTCTAAGCCCCCTAATAAAATAATAAAGCCCCCCAAAATAAAATAATGTCCCTACCCTATTCTAAATTAAAAAAGTTAACAGCTCTATTACCTTACCAGCCCTTAAAAGGGACTTTTGCAGGGCATGCCCCAAAGATATCAGCTCTTTTGCCTGTAAAAAAAAAAACACAATACCACTCCCCAACATTACAACCCACCACCCACATACCCCTACTCTAACCCAAACCCCCCTTAAATAAACACTACCCCCCTGAAGATCTCCCTACCTTGTCTTCACCCAGCCTGGCAGAACTCTTCATCCAATCCGAGCGATGTCTTCAATCAAGCAGCAAAGAAGAAGTCTTCCATCCGGCGATGTCTTCAATCAAGCGGCAGAGAAGAGGTCCTCCATCGGGGCAAAGTTTTCTTCCAAGCGGCATCTTCAATCTTCTTTCTTCGCTCCTCCGACGCCGGATGGAAGACTTCTTCTCTGCAGCTTGATTGAATACATCACCCAGATCGGATGAAGAGTTCTGCCCGGCTGGATGAAGACAAGGCAGGGAGATCTTCAGGGGGGTAGTGTTAGGTTTATTTAAGGGGGGTTTGGGTTAGAGTAGGGGTATGTGGGTGGTGGGTTGTAATGTTGGGGGGTGGTATTGTGGGGTTTTTTTACAGGCAAAAGAGCTGATTTCTTTGGGGCATGCCCCGCAAAGGGCCCTTTTAAGGGCTGGTAAGGTAAAAGAGCTGTTAACTTTTTTAATTTTAGAATAGGGTAGGGACATTTTTTTATTTTGGGGGGCTTTATTATTTTATTAGGGGGCTTAGAATAGGTGTAATTAGCTTAAAAATCTTGTAATCTTTTTTTATTTTTTGTAATTTAGTGTTTGTTTGTTTTTGTAATTTAGTTTAGTTTATTTAATTGTATTTTAGTTTAGATATTTGTAGTTTATTTAATTTATTGATAGTGTAGGTGTATTTGTAACTTAGGTTAGGATTTATTTTACAGGTAAAATGGTAATTATTTTAAGTAGGTAGCTATTAAATAGTTATTAACTATTTAATAGCTATTGTACCTAGTTAAAATAAATACCAAGTTACCTGTAAAATAAATATAAATCCTAAAATAGCTACAATGAAATTATTAATTACATTGTAGCTATCTTAGGGTTTATTTTATAGGTAAGTATTTAGATTTAAATAGGAATATTTTAATTAATAATATTAATATTAATTAGATTTATTTTAATAAGAATTTAGTTAGGGATGTTAGAGTTAGATAGGGTTATTATACTTAATATATATATAATATAATAACGATATTAACTATATTAACCCTAATATAATTAGGGTTAATATAGTTAATATATATAATATAATAACCATATTAACTATATTAACCCTAATATAATTAGGGTTAATATAGTTAATATAGCTGACGGCGGTGTAGGGGCATTAAATTAGGGGTTAGTGTAATTAATATAGCTGGCGGCGGTATAGGGGGATTAAATTAGGGGTTAATGTAATTAATATAGCTGGCGGCAGTATAGGGGGATTAAATTAGAGGTTAATGTAATTAATATAGCTGGCGGCGGTATAGGGGGATTAAATTAGTGGTTAATGTAATTAATATAGCTGGCGGCGGGGTAGGGGGATTAAATTAGGGGTTAATAATTTTAGTATAGCTGGCCGTGGGGTAGGAGCTCACATTAGGGAGTAGGTAATATAGCTGGCGACGGGGTAGGAGCTCACATTAGGGGGTAGTTAATGTAGGTGGCGGCGGTGTAGGGGGCTCACATTAGGGGGTAGGTAATGTAGGTGGCGGCGGTGTAGGGGGCTCACATTAGGGGGTAGGTAATGTAGGTGACGGCGGTGTAAGGGGCTCACATTAGGGGGTAGGTAATGTTGGTGGCGGCGGTGTAAGGGGCTCACATTAGGGGGTAGTTAATGTAGATGGTGGCGGGGTAGGAGCTCACATTAGGGGGTAATATAGATAATGTAGGTGGCGGCGGGGTCCGGGAGCGGCGGTTTAGGGGTTAATAACTTTATTAGGTGGCGGCGGGGTCCGGGAGTGGCGGTTTAGGGTTAATACATTTTTTATTGTTAGGATAGTGAGGGGGGATAGCGGATAGAGGGTTAGACGTGTCGGGCTATGTTTAGGAGGTGTGTTAGACAGTACGGGAGATTTATGTTTAGGAGGGCTATGTTTAGGAGGTGTGTTAGACAGTACGGGAGATTTAATAATTTAGTCAGGTTTTGTAGGCACTGGCAGTTTCTAAAGTGTCGTAAGTCACTGGCGACTCCAGAAATTTGTACTTACGCAGATTTCTGAACATCGCTGGTTTATCAGATTTACAGCACTTTAGCATCTGACGGCGCCGTATATAGGATAGCTCGAGTTGCGAGCTGAAACTACAGGCGGGGGTTCCCTCGCTTGCGCCGCAAACTACGATCTTTATCGGATCGCGCCCCATCTATCTTTTTAAACAATAACAATTCTGGAGTAGACTGTCCCTTTATGGAGTTTCAAGTGTTCACTTAAACCTCACAGCTAAAGCAATACCATTTGTTTAGCTCTGTCCCTTTTATTATGTAAGCTCACTTGCCCACATGTCCTTTAAGTTTAAAACATTACCAATGGTCACTTTGAGGCAACCCTTTCTTCTCTTTTGCATTCTGTAATTCTCTATTGTAAATATTATCATGTAATCATTCTATCTATTATCATAGTGCTGCAGAGTATCTTGTCAGATGATAAACATACGAATAAAGGACTAGATCACAATAAAGAATTATTTTATTTCATTGGCCCTGTTTAAAATCTTTTTTTTAATAATCTATTATCCTGTAAAACTATGTGGTTGTATTGCTGAAAATACAATGATATATGGTACTGCCTTGTAAATAAAATAGAGCAATGTCTTGAGTTCTAAACCTTCACTGCGGGGATCTTGCTCAGAATATACAATTTTAACTTGAAATAGAATATTCAGATATTTTAGCAAATATATAATTTGTGCACAATGAGTGAAAAATTGCTTTGCTTCCCCTATTTATGTGAATACTAATTACACTTTTGATGCACGCATAACAAAGCTTGACACAGCTGGGCACAGTGTTTGATTCATTGCTATAAATAATGGTATTTAAGCGCAGCTCCTCAATGCATTTAGAGGAATGTGATTATGCTGTAATAGAAACACTATTTTTTTCTAATATACCTGATTTTAGGGTGACACATGCAACATTTTGTTATTCAATCCGTGTAGAAAATTATTAGCCTTGATAAAATGTAAAACTTGTATGCAAAGAATTTAAATAAAAGTTTGATAGAAAAATGAACAAACATAACATTTATGTGTAGATTGAATACCAAGTTTTAAACCTGCATGTTTATATTCCAGACACAATGGTTTTTATCAATTAAAGGGACACTCTACACCAGAATTTCTAATGTTTTAAAAGATTGATAATCCCTTTATTACCCATTCCCTAGTTTTGCATCACCAGCACAGTTATATTAATACACTTTTTACCTCTGTGATTACCTTGTATCTTTCCTTATTTCAGTTCATTTGACAGACTTGGATTTTAGCCAATCAGTGCTGACACCTAGGTAACCCCATGTGCGTGAGCACAATGTTATTAATATGACACACATGAGCTAACACCCTTTAGTGGTGAAAAGCTGTCAAAATGTCATATAAGAGGCGGCCTTCAAGGTCTAAAAAATTAGCATATGAGCCTACCTAGATTTAGCTTTCAAATAAGAATACCAAGAGAAAAAAGCAAAATGGTTGATAAAAGTAAATTGGAAAGTTGTTTAAAATGACATGCCCTATCTGAATCATGAAAGTTTATTTTGAACTAGACTGTTCCTTTAAATTTGAGGGATTTTGTATTTTATTCTCTCAGGGTTTGCTGAAAGGCTATGCCCAAAGCAAAGGCAATTTATATTTGAAAGTAAAGTGGAAGAAGTGAAATATTGTAAAGAAACATAATTAATCTAACAATGTTCCAAAAAGTGAAAAAAATATTATATAATTTATATTTCTCTTAAAGGGAAACTGTACCCAAAAATTTTCTTTCGTGATTCAGACTGAGCATGAAATTTTAAGCAACTTTCTAATTTACTCTTATTATCAAATTTTCTTCATTCCTTTGGTATCTTTATTTGAAATACAAGAATGCAAGTTTAGATGCCGGCCCATTTTTGGTGAACAACCTGGGTTGTCCTTGCTGATTGGTGGATAAATTCATCAACCAATAAAAAAGTGCTGTCCAGAGTACTGAAACCAAAAAGAAGCTTAGATGCCTTCTTTTTCAAATAAACGGCTAGATTTAGAGTTTGGCATTAGCCGTTAAAACCAGCGTTAGGGGCTCCTAACGCTGGTTTTGGGCTACCGCTGGTATTTAGAGTCAGTCAGGAAAGGGTCTAATGCTCACTTTGCAGCCGCGACTTTTCCATACCGCAGATCCCCTTACGTCAATTGCGTATCCTATCTTTTCAATGGGATCTTTCTAACGCAGGTATTTAGAGTCTTGGCTGAAGTGAGCGTTAGAAATCTAACGACAAAACTCCAGCCGCAGCAAAAAGCCAGGAGTTAAGAGCTTTCTGGGCTAACGCCGGTTCATAAAGCTCTTAACTACTGTGCTCTAAAGTACACTAACACCCATAAACTACCTATGTACCACTAAACCGAGGCCCCCCCACATCGCCGCCACTCTAATACATTTTTTTAACCCCTAATCTGCCGACCGCACACCGCCGCAACCTACATTATCCCTATTTACCAATAATCTGCTGCCCCTAACATTGCCGACCCCTACATAATATTTATTAACCCCTAATCTGCTGCCCCCAACGTCGCTGCTACCTACCTACAATTATTAACCCCAAATCTGCCGACCGGACCTCACCGCTACTATAATAAAGTTATTAACCCCTAATCTGCCGACCGGACCTCACCGCTACTATAATAAAGTTATTAACCCCTAATCTGCCTCACTCCCGCTTCAATAACCCTATAATAAATTTTATTAACCCCTAATCTGACCTCCCTAACATCGCCGACACCTAACTTCAAGTATTAACCCCTAATCTGCTGACAGGACCTCACTGCTACTATAATAAATTTATTAACCCCTAAAGCTAAGTCTAACCCTAACACTAACACCCCCCTAAGTTAAATATAATTTTTATCTAACAAAATAAATTAACTCTTATTAAATAAATTAATCCTATTTAAAACTAAATACTTACCTGTAAAATAAACCCTAATATAGCTACAATATAACGAATAATTATATTGTAGCTATTTTAGGATTTATATTTATTTTACAGGCAACTTTGTATTTATTTTAACCAGGTACAATAGCTATTAAATAGTTAATAACTATTTAATAGCTACCTAGATAAAATAATTACAAAATTACCTGTAAAGTAAATCCTAACCTAATTTACAATTAAACCTAACACTACACTATCAATAAATTAATTAAATAAAATACCTAAAATTATCTACAATTAAACCTAACACTACACTATCAATAAATTAATTACATACAATACCTACAAATAAATACAATTAAATAAACTAACTAAAGTACAAAAAATAAAAAAAGAACTAAGTTACAAAAAATAAAAAAATATTTACAAACATTATAAAAATATTACAACAATTTTAAGCTAATTACACCTACTCTAAGCCCCCTAATAAAATAACAAAGCCCCCCAAAATAAATAATGCCCTACCCTATTCTAAAATAAAAATAGAAAAGCTCTTTTACCTTACCAGCCCTTAAAAGGGCCTTTTGTGGGGCATGCCCCAAAGAATTCTGCTATTTTGCCTGGAAAAAAAAACATACAATACCCCCCCCAACATTACAACCCACCACCCACATACTCCTAATCTAACCCAAACCCCCTTAAATAAACCTAACACTAAGCCCCTGAAGATCTTCCTACCTTATCTTTACCACGCCGGGTATCACCGATCGGTCCAGAAGATCCTCCGAAGTCTTCATCCAAGCCCAAGTGGGGGCTGAAGTCTTGATCCATCATTGGGCTGAAGAGGTCCATCATCGGGCTGAAGTCTTGATCCAAGCGGCGGCTGAAGAAGTCCATCATCGGGCTGAAGTCTTGATCCAAGCGGTATCTTCAATCTTCTTTCTTCCGGATTCATCTTCATCCCGCCGACGTGGAACATCCATCCTGCCCGATGACTTCCCAACGAATGACGGTTCCTTTAAATGATGTCACCCAAGATGGCGTCCCTCGAATTCCGATTGGCTTATAGGATTCTATCAGCCAATCGGAATTAAGGTAGGAAAATTCTGATTGGCTGATGGAATCAGCCAATCAGATTGAGCTTGCATTCTATTGGCTGTTCCGATCAGCCAATAGAATGCGAGCTCAATCTGATTGGCTGATTGGATCAGCCAATCCAATTGAACTTGAATCTGATTGGCTGATTCCATCAGCCAATCAGAATTTTCCTACCTTAATTCCGATTGGCTGATAGAATCCTATCAGCCAATTGGAATTCGAGGGACGCCATCTTGGATGACGTCATTTAAAGGAACCGTCATTCGTCGGGAAGTCGTCGGGCAGGATGGATGTTCCGCATTGGCGGGATGAAGATGGATCCGGAAGAAAGAAGATTGAAGATGCCGCTTGGATCAAGACTTCAGCCCCATGATGGACTTCTTCAGCCGCCGCTTGGATCAAGACTTCAGCCCGATGATGGACCTCTTCAGCCCGATGATGGATCAAGACTTCTGCCCCCGCTTGGGCTTGAATGAAGACTTCGGAGGATCTCTGGACCGATTGGTGATACCCGGCGTGGTGAAGATAAGGTAGGAAGATCTTCAGGGGCTTAGTGTTAGGTTTATTTAAGGGGGTTTGGGTTAGATTAGGGGTATGTGGGTGGTGGGTTGTAATGTTGGGGGGGGTATTGTATGTTTTTTTTCCAGGCAAAAGAGCAGAATTCTTTGGGGCATGCCCCGCAAAAGGCCCTTTTAAGGGCTGGTAAGGTAAAAGAGCTTTTCTATTTTTATTTTAGAATAGGGTAGGGCATTTTTTTTATTTTGGGGGGCTTTGTTATTTTATTAGGGGGCTTAGAGTAGGTGTAAGCTTAAAATTGTTATAATATTTTTATAATGTTTGTAAATATTTTTTTATTTTTTGTAACTTAGTTCTTTTTTTATTTTTTTGTACTTTAGTTAGTGTATTTAGTTGTATTTAATTGTAGGTATTTGTATGTAATTAATTTATTGATAGTGTAGTGTTAGGCTTAATTGTAGATAACTGTAGGTATTTTATTTAATTAATTTATTGATAGTGTAGTGTTAGGTTTAATTGTAACTTAGGTTAGGATTTATTTTACAGGTAATTTTGTAATTATTTTATCTAGGTAGCTATTAAATAGTTATTAACTATTTAATAGCTATTGTACCTGGTTAAAATAAATACAAAATTGCCTGTAAAATAAATATAGATCCTAAAATAGCTACAATATAATTATAATTTATATTGTTGCTATATTACGGTTTATTTAGCAGGTAAGTATTTAGCTTTAAATAGGATTAATTTTTTTAATAAGAGTTAATTTATTTAGTTAGATAAAAATTATATTTATTTTAGGGTGTTAGTGTTAGGGTTAGACTTAGCTTTAGGGGTTAATAAATTTATTAGAGTAGCGGTGAGGTCCGGTAGGCAGATTAGGGGTTAATACTTGAAGTTAGGTGTCGGTGATGTTAGGGAGGGCAGATTAGGGGTTAATACTATTTATTATAAGGTTATTGAGGCGGGAGTGAGGCGGATTAGGGGTTAATAACTTTATTATAGTAGCGGTGAGGTCTGGTCGGCAGATTAGGGGATAATAATTGTAGGTAGGTGGAGGCGACGTTGGGGGCGGCAGATTAGGGCTTAATAAATATAATATAGGGGTCGGCGGTGTTAGGGGCAGCAGATTAGGGGTACATAGGGATAACGTAGGTGGCGGCGGTGTACGGAGCGGCAGATTAGGGGTTAAAAAAAATATGCAGGGGTCAGCGATAGCGGGGGCAGCAGATTAGGGGTTAATAAGTGTAAGGTTAGGGGTGTTTAGACTCGGGGTTCATGTTAGGGTGTTAGGTGCAGACTTAGGAACTGTTTCCCCATAGG
This sequence comes from Bombina bombina, assembly GCF_027579735.1. NCBI lineage: Eukaryota > Metazoa > Chordata > Amphibia > Anura > Bombinatoridae > Bombina > Bombina bombina. The sequence goes on along the minus strand of NC_069502.1, from coordinate 133,506,094 downwards.
AAACAATGGGGCTGCGTTAGGAGCTTAACGCTGCTTTTTTGCAGGTGTTAGGTTTTTTTTCAGCTCAAACTGCCCCATTGTTTCCTATGGGGGAATCGTGCACGAGCACGTTTTTGAAGCTGGCCGCGTCCATAAGCACTGCTGGTATTGAGAGTTGCAGTGGCGGTAAATATGCCTGTACGCTCCCTTTTTGGAGCCTAACTCTGCCCTTCTGCGAACTCTAAATACCAGCGGTATTTAAAAGGTGCGGGGGAAAAAAAGCCATTGTTAGCTACGCGGGTCGTTACAGACAAAACTCTAAATCTATCCGAAATATAGCAAGAGAACGAAGAAAAATTGATAATAGGAGTAAATTAGAAAGTTGCTTAAAATTGCATGCTCTTTCTGAATTACAAAAGAAAAAATTTGGGTACAGTGTCCCTTTAATGCAGTAATTATTACAAGTTTTATATGTATGTGTAATTGTGAGGATAATTTTGCTTTCCACTAATAGACAGACAGACAAGGTTTCTAGTAGGGTAACCTGTACATTCATCTTTACTTAGAGCAGGCAGATATAGGGTACAAAATACTGTATGATCACTGCTTTGTAATCTGAGGTAAGCAGACTCTTACCTGCACCAAAAGACTTAGCTATTCAAAATCCTTGACTTGGTTTAAAAGATTATGGAACAAATCAGACACTTTCTAGATTATGATTACAGGTTGTTGTTTTTCTGGTCAGAGCAATGAAGCCATTGTAGCAGTGGCTGTGCTGCCCTAGGCACTCAAAATTCTGGGTCATTGTGTATAATGTTTTTGTTTTGTTTGTTTTTTTAATAACAATTAAAAAGAAAATAGGCTAGCAAAACACTTGCATACAGGTGGGTTGAATTGCATGCATATCATACCATTTTCTCCCTGAGAGAAGGGAGAGAAAAGAAGGGGAGTGGAAAAAAGGGAGGGAAGGGAAAGCAGGAAGGGAGGGAAAGAGAGAGAGAAGGGAAAAGTGGTGATGGAAAGAAAGGAGTGAAATAAGGGAGCAAGGGAGGGAGTTTAGAGAAAGAAGGGAGGGAGGGAAAGAAGGGAGTGAGTTGAGGGAGAGAGTTGATGGAGGAAGGGAGGGAGAAACTGAAAGAAGTGAGAGAGGAAGGGAGGGAAAGAAGAATACACTATGAAACAACCACTGCCCTTTACATGCAACAACATACAGTAATTACCATCATTCAAGTAATGAAACTTTTTAAGTGTCTGCTTACTATTTACTCCATGTGTTCATGAATGCAGAGAAAGCTAACTATTAGTAGCTAACATACATTAACACTGAGAGTTTATGATTAGACATCACAAGCTGATCTAAGCAGTGCACAGACGCATCCAGTGTGTTAGATACTAAGACCTGCAATAAGCACTGCTCTCGCAGACCCACCACAGCTGAAAAGGGGAGGCAGCATATCGGCACGAGGTCTTCTCCAGCCTCACCTTGGGCGTATATGCCCGGTCAAGTTTCTCACCAAAAATGCTTCCACTGCAAAAATGTCGGCGGCTCTAAATGAAGCAACGGTTTAAAGGAGCACTGCCTGTAAAGAGGGACTTTAATCAGTGCATGTGCCTTGTCTTCTCTGTAAAAGCCTGCACTTTATTGCTCACTTTACTGTATGCTGGCTTTTAGAGAGAGGATAAGACAGATGTGCTGCCGATCCCAAATCTGCTGCCGTAGGCACTGGCTTTGTTGACCAAGGCCATAATATGCCCCTTCATTGTAGCATATATGAATATCAATGTCAAGCCTATTTTAAATTTATATTTTAATAAACAATAGATCATTTAAGTGAAAAAGAACTATATAACAGAAATGCATTATATGTTTAGGAAAGGACAGACTGATCTACTGGAATACCAGGAAAAATTCCAGTGTACCAGTGATGCAAGTTTATATGTATCCTCCTTTGCATACATGTCCTTGTGTTATATGCTGTGCCTGTCATTATGGCATTTGAAATTGTGTGTCACAATGTAAGTGTGCCATAATTACATGCTTTGGCAAAATACTGTACAAAAAGGTCCCCAGAGAAACTAAAAAACATACGGCATTATCCAGAACATCTACCTGCAGCTCACCACACACTAATTGCTTGACCAGTGCAGGAGGTTATTTTTTATCCATTCCTATGTAGACACAGCAAAATAGATAAGCATTTATTTTGCATCCATATCTTTTTGCATTGCAGTGTGTACATTTAAAGGGACAGTCAAGTCCAAATAATCCTCAAATAGGGTATGTAATTTTAAACAACTTTCCAATTTACTTTTATCATGAATTTTGCTTTGTTCTCTTGGTATTTTTAGTTGAAAGCTAAAACTAGGAGGTTCATATGCTGATTACTTAGACCTTGAAGGCTGCCTCTAATCTGAATGCATTTGAGAGTTTTTCACCACTAAAGGGCATTATGTGTTCATGTGTTTTTATATAGATAACATTGAGCTCATGCATGTGAAGTTACCTAGAAGTGAACACTGATTGGCTAAAATGAATGTCTGTCAAAAGAACTGAAATAAGGGGGCAGTTTGCAGAGGCTTAGATACAAGGTAATTACAGAGGTAAAACGTGTATTATTATAACTGTGTTGGTTATGCAAAAGAGGGGAATCCTATAATATAAAAGGCCAAGTGTGTTTGTCCAAAGCTGTTATGTGCAGTAGAGAAAGCACGAGGACAAACACATCTGGCCTTGAAACAGAACTGCTGTCTGCCGAGTGCGAGAATGTTGGGCAGAAGTGGGCATGGTCAGGTGGCAGTGGGCATGGGTGGGGTAGGCCGATGGGGCCAGGTGGGAGCGGACATGGTGGGGGAGGACATGGCTGGTGGGAGTGGGCGTTATCATTAGAGAGTGAGAGATCGCAAAAGAGGGGGGAGAGAGAGCAAAAGAGGAGGGAGAGAGAGAGAGCAAAATAGAGGGGGGAGATAGAGCAAAAGAGGATGGAGAGAGATTAAAAGAGAGGGGAGAGAGAGCAAAAGAGAGGAGAGAGTGAGAAAGCAAGAGAGATGGGGAGTGAGCAAAACAAAGGGAGAGAGAGAGAGAGAGAGAGCAAAATAGAGGGAGGAGGGATAGAGCAAAAGAGGAGGGGGAGAGGCAGAGCAAAAAAGGGGTAGAGAGAGCAAAATAGAGGGGTGGAAAGAGAGCAAAATAGAGGGAGAGAGAGCAAAAGAGAGGGGGAGATAGAGAGCAAAACAGAGGGGGTAGAGAGAGAGAGAGCAAAAGAGAGGAGGGGAGAGAGCAAAAGAGCGGGAGAGATTGAGCAAAACAGAGGGGGAGAGAGAGAGAACAAAAAAAAGAAGAGAGAGAGCAAAAGAGAGGGGGAGCGAGAGAGCAAAAAAGAGGGGGGATAGAAAGCAAAAGAGAGGCAGGGAGAGAGAGAGCAAAAGAGAATTGGGAGAGAGAGCAAAAGAGACGGTGAAAGAGAGAGAGAGCAAAAGAGAGGGGGAGAAAGATAAAAAGAGAGGGTAGAGAGAACAAAAGAGCAGAGAGAGAGCAAAAGAGAGGGGGGGAGAGATACCAAGAGAGATGTGGAGAGAGAGAGCAAAAGAGATGGGGGAGAGAGAGTGATCAAAAGAGAGGGGGAGAGAGAGTTTAAGACAGGGGGTAGGGACAGAGAGCAAAAGAGGGGTGAGAAAGAGCAAAAGAGGGGGGGGAGAGAGCAAAAGAGAGGGGAGAGAGAGCAAGAGAGATGGGGAGAGAGAGAGCAAAAGAGATGGGGGGCAAAAGAGAGGGGAGAGAGAGAGAGAACTAAAAGGGGGGGAGTTAAAGAGAGGGGGAGGGAGAGCAAAATAGAGGGCAGAGAGAGCAAAAGAGATGGGGAGAGAGAGCAAAACAGAGGGGGAGAGAGAAAGCAAAATAGAGGGGTTAGAAAGCAAAAGAGAGGGGGAGAGAGCAAAGCAGATTGGGGGGAGAGAGAGCAAAAGAGGGAGGGGAGAAAGAGAGCAAAAAAGAGAGGAGAGAGAGCAAAAGAGAGGGGGAGAGAGAGAGAGAGAGCAAAAGAGAGGGGGAGAGAGAGAGCAAGAGAGAGGGGGGAGAAAGAGTAAAAGAGGGGGAAGAAAGAGCAAAACAGTGGGGGAGAGAGAGCAAAAGAGAGGGAAGAGAGAGCAAAAGAAAGGAGAGGGGAGAGAGCAAAAGAGAGGGGGAGAGAGAGCAAAAGAGAGGGGGAGAGAGAGCAAAAGAGGAGGGAGAGAGAGAGAGCAAAATAGAGGGGGGAGATAGAGCAAAAGAGGATGGAGAGAGATTAAAAGAGAGGGGAGAGAGAGCAAAAGAGAGGAGAGAGTGAGAAAGCAAGAGAGATGGGGAGTGAGCAAAACAAAGGGAGAGAGAGAGAGAGAGAGAGCAAAATAGAGGGAGGAGGGATAGAGCAAAAGAGGAGGGGGAGAGGCAGAGCAAAAAAGGGGTAGAGAGAGCAAAATAGAGGGGTGGAAAGAGAGCAAAATAGAGGGAGAGAGAGCAAAAGAGAGGGGGAGATAGAGAGCAAAACAGAGGGGGTAGAGAGAGAGAGAGAGCAAAAGAGAGGAGGGGAGAGAGCAAAAGAGCGGGAGAGATTGAGCAAAACAGAGGGGGAGAGAGAGAGAACAAAAAAAAGAAGAGAGAGAGCAAAAGAGAGGGGGAGCGAGAGAGCAAAAAAGAGAGGGGATAGAAAGCAAAAGAGAGGCAGGGAGAGAGAGAGCAAAAGAGAATTGGGAGAGAGAGCAAAAGAGACGGTGAAAGAGAGAGAGCAAAAGAGAGGGGGAGAAAGATAAAAAGAGAGGGTAGAGAGAACAAAAGAGCAGAGAGAGAGCAAAAGAGAGGGGGGGAGAGACACCAAGAGAGATGTGGAGAGAGAGAGCAAAAGAGATGGGGGAGAGAGAGTGATCAAAAGAGAGGGGGAGAGAGAGTTTAAGACAGGAGGTAGGGACAGAGAGCAAAAGAGGGGTGAGAAAGAGCAAAAGAGGGGGGGGAGAGAGCAAAAGAGAGGGGAGAGAGAGCAAGAGAGATGGGGAGAGAGAGAGCAAAAGAGATGGGGGGCAAAAGAGAGGGGAGAGAGAGAGAGAACTAAAAGGGGGGGAGTTAAAGAGAGGGGGAGGGAGAGCAAAATAGAGGGCAGAGAGAGCAAAAGAGATGGGGAGAGAGAGCAAAACAGAGGGGGAGAGAGAAAGCAAAATAGAGGGGTTAGAAAGCAAAAGAGAGGGGGAGAGAGCAAAGCAGATTGGGGGGAGAGAGAGCAAAAGAGGGAGGGGAGAAAGAGAGCAAAAAAGAGAGGAGAGAGAGCAAAAGAGAGGGGGAGAGAGAGAGAGAGCAAAAGAGAGGGGGAGAGAGAGAGCAAGAGAGAGGGGGGAGAAAGAGTAAAAGAGGGGGAAGAAAGAGCAAAACAGTGGGGGAGAGAGAGCAAAAGAGAGGGAAGAGAGAGCAAAATAGAGGAAAGAGAGAAATCAAAAGAGAGTGGGGAGAGAGCAAAAGAAAGGAGAGGGGAGAGAGCAAAAGAGAGGGAGAGAGAGAGAGAGCAAAAGAGAGGGGGAGAGAGAGCAAAAGAGAGGGGGGAGAGAGAGCAAAAGAGAGGCGGAGAGAGAGCAAAAGAGGGGGAGAGAGAGCAAAAGAGAGGAGAGAGAGCAAGTGAGATGTGGAGAGAGAGAGAGAGAGCAAAAGAGAGGGGGGAGAAAGAGCAAAAGAGTGAGGGAGAGTGAGAGAGTTAAAGAGAGGGGGAGGGACAGAGAGCAAAAGAGGGGGTAGAGAGAGCAAAAGAGGGGAGGGAGAGAGAGCAAAAGAGGGGGGAGAGAGCAAAAGAGAGAAGAGAGAGAGAGTAAAAGAGAGGAAAGAGAGAGAGCAAGAGAGATGGGAAGAGAGAGAGCAAAAGAGGCAGGGGGCAAAAGAGAGGGGAGAGAGAGAGAGCAAAAAGAGGGGGAGAAAAAGCAAAAGAGAGGAAAGAGAGAGAGATCAAAAGAGAGTGGGAGAGAGAGAGCAAAAGAGAGGGGAGGGGAGAGAGCAAAAGAGAGAGGAAAGAGAGCAAAAGAGAGGGGGGAGAGAGCGAGCAAAAGAGAGGGGGAGATAGAGCAAAAGAGAGGGGGGAGAGAGAGAGCAAAGGAGAGGCGGAGAGAGAGCAAACAAGGGAGAGGGAGAGCAAAAGAGAGGAGAGAGAGCAAGAGAGATGTAGAGAGAGAGAGCAAAAGAGAGGGGGGAGAGAGAGCAAAAAAGAGGGGGAGAGAGAAAGCAAAAGAGAGTGTGAGAGAGAGAGAGGGCAAAGGAGAGGGTGGAGAGAACAAAAGAGAAGGGGAGAGAGATCAAAAGAGAGGGGGAGAGAGAGCAAAAGAGAGGTGGGTGAGAGAGAGCAAAAGAGAGGGGTGAGAGAAAGCAAAAGAGAGGGTGGAGAGAGAGAGCAAAAGAGAGGGGAGGGGGGAGAGGGGAGAGAGAGCAAAAGAGAGGGGGGGGAGAGAGAGAAAGCAAACAAGAGAACTAAAAGGGGGGGAGTTAAAGATAGGGGGAGGGAGAGCAAAATAGAGGGAAGAGAGCAAAACAGAGGGGGAGAGAGAAAGCAAAGAGAGGGGTTAGAAAGCAAAAGAGAGGGGGAGAGAGCAAAGCAGAGGGGGGAGAGAGAGAGCAAAAGAGGGAGGGGAGAAAGAGAGCAAAAAAGAGAGGAGAGAGAGCAAAAGAGAGGGGGAGAGAGAGAGCAAAAGAGAGGGGGAGAGAGAGAGCAAAAGAGAGGGAGGAGAAAGAGTAAAAGAGGGGGAAGAAAGAGCAAAACAGTGGGGGAGAGAGAGCAAAAGAGAGGGAAGAGAGAGCAAAAGAGAGGAAAGAGAGAGAGAGATAAAAAGAGAGTGGGGAGAGAGCAAAAGAAAGGAGAGGGGAGAGAGAGCAAAAGAGAGGGGAGGGAGAGAGAGAGCAAAAGAGAGGCGGAGAGAGAGCAAAAGAGGGGGAGAGAGAACAAAAGAGAGGAGAGAGAGCAAGTGAGATGTGGAGAGAGAGAGAGAGCAAAAGAGAGGGGAGAGAGAGTTAAAGAGAGGGGGAGGGACAGAGAGCAAAAGAGGGGGAGAGAGAGCAAAAGAGGGGGGAGAGAAAGAGCAAAAGAGGGGGGAGAGCAAAAGAGAGAAGAGAGAGAGTAAAAGAGAGGGAAGAGAGTGAGCAAGAGAGATGGGAAGAGAGAGAGAGCAAAAGAGGCAGGGGGCAAAAGAGAGGGGAGAGAGAGAAAGAGCAAAAAGAGGGGGAGAGAGAGCAAAAGAGAGGGAAGAGAGAGGAAAAGAGAGGACAGAGAGAGAGATCAAAAGAGAATGGGAGAGAGAGAGAGCAAAAGAGAGGGGAGGGGAGAGAGCAAAAGAGAGAGGAGAGAGAGCAAAAGAGAGGAGGGAGAGAGAGCAAAAGAGAGGGGGAGAGAGAGCAAAAGAGAGGGGGGGAGAGAAAGAGCAAAGGAGAGGTGGAGAGAGAGCAAACGAGGAGGAGGGAGAGCAAAAGAGAGGAGAGGGAGCAAGAGAGATGTGGAGAGAGAGCAAAAGAGAGGGGGGAGAGAGAGCAAAAGAGAAGGGGAGAGAGAAAGCAAAAGAGAGTGAGAGAGAGAGAGCAAAGGAGAGGGTGGAGAGAGAGCAAAAGAGAAGGGGAGAGAGAGCAAATGAGATGTGGGTGAGAGAGAGCAAAATAGAGGGGTGAGAGAAAGCAAAAGAGAGGAGGGGGAGAGGGAGCAAAAGAGAGGGGAGGGGAGAGAGCAAAAGAGAGGGGAGAGAAAGCAAAAGAGAGGGGGGAGAGAGAGAAAGCAAAAGAGTGGGGGAGAGAGAGCAAAAGAGAAGGGGGGAGAGAGAGAGAGCAAAGGAGAGGCAGAGAGAGAGCAAACGAGGGGGAGGGAGAGCAAATGAGGGGGAGGGAGAGCAAAAGAGAGGAGAGAGAGCAAGAGAGATGTGGAGAGAGAGAGCAAAAGAGAGGGGAAGAGAGAACAAAAGAGAATGGGAGAGAGCAAAAGAGATGGTGGAGAGAGAGCAAAAGAGAAGGGGAGAGAGCAACAGAGAGGTGGGTGAGAGAGAGCAAAAGAGAGGGGTGAGAGAAAGCAAAAGAGAGGAGGAGAGAGAGAACAAAAGAGAGGGGGAGAGAGAGAGCGAAAGAGAGTGGGTAGTGAAATAGAGCAAAAGAGAGGGGAAGATAGAGAGCGCAAAAGAGAGGGGGGAGAGAGTGAGCAAGAGAGGGGGAGAGAGAGCAAGAAAGGGGTGAGAGAGAGCAAAAGAGAGGGGGAGAGAGGGCAAAAGAGAGGGGGAGAGAGAGCAAAAGAGAGGGGGAGAGAGAGCAAATGAGATGTGGGAGAGAGAGAGAGCAAGCAAAAGAGAGGGGGAGAGAGAGAACAAAAGATAGGGGAGAAGAGAGAGCAAAACAGAGGGGAAGAGAGAGAGCAAAAGAGAAGGGGGAAAGAGAGATAGAGAGCAAAAGAGAGGGGGGACAGAGAGAGCAAAAGAGAGGGGAGGGATACAGCAAAAGAGGGGGGAGAGAGAGCAAAAGAGAGGAGAGAAAGAGCAAAAGAGAGGGGAGAGAAATAGCAAGAGAGATGGGGAGCGAGAGAGCAAAATAGAGGGGGAGAGAGAGCAAAAGAGAGGGGGAGAGAGAGAGCAAAAGAGAGGGGGAGAGAGAAAGAAAAAGAGAGGGGGAGAGAGCAAATGAGGGAGGGGAGAGAGAGAGCAAAAGAGGGGGAGAGATAGAGCAAAAGAGAGAGCAAAATAGAGGGCAGAGAGAGCAAAAGAGAGGGGGAGAGAGAGCAAAAGAGAGGGGTAGAGAGAGCAACAGAGAGTGGGAGAAAGAGAGCAAAAGAGAGGGGTAGAGAGAGAGAGCAAAAGAGAGAAGGGAGAGAGCAAAAGTGAGTGGGCAGAGAGAGCAAAAGAGAGGGGGAGAGAGAGCAAATGAGATGTGGGAGAGAGAGAGAGCGAGCAAAAGAGAGGGGGAGAGAGAGAACAAAAGATAGGGGGAAGAGAGAGCAAAACAGAGGGGAAGAGAGAGAGCAAAATAGAGGGTGAGAGAGAGCAAATGAGATGTGGGAGAGAGAGAGAGAGAGCGAGCAAAAGAGAGGGGGAGAGAGAGAACAAAAGAGAGGGGGTGAAGAGAGAGCAAAACAGAGGGGAAGAGAGAGAGGAAAAGAGAGGGGGAGAGAACAATAGAGAGGGGGGAGAGAGAGTGCAAAAGAAAGGGGAGAGAGAGAGAGCAAAAGAGAGGGGAGAGAGAGCAAAAAAGAAAGGAAGAGAGAGTAAAATATATGGGGGGGAGAGAGCAAAAGAGAGGGGGGAAGAGAGAGCAAAACAGAGGGGAAGAAAGAGAGGAAAAGAGAGCGGGAGAGAACAAAAGAGAGGGAGGAGAGAGAGTGCAATAGAAAGGGGAGAGAGAGAGACCAAAAGAGAGGGGAGAGAGAGCAAAAAAGAAAGGAAGAGAGAGTAAAATAGATGGGAGGGAGACCGCAAAAGAGGGGGGAGAGAGAGCAAAAGAGAGGAGAGAAAGAGCAAAAGAGAAGGGAGAGAAATAGCAAGAGAGATGGGGAGAGAGAGAACAAAAGATAGGGGGAGCGAGAAACAAAATAGAGGGGGAGAGAGAGCAAAAGAGAGGGGGAGAGAGAGAGCAAAAGAGAGGAGAGAAAGAGCAAAAGAGAAGGGAGAAAAATTGCAAGAGAGATGGGGAGAGAGAGAACAAAAGAGAGGGGGAGAGAGAGAGCAAAAGAGAGTGGGTAGTGAAATAGAGCAAAAGAGAGGGGAAGATAGAGAGCGCAAAATAGAGGGGGGAGAGAGAGAGCAAGAGAGGGGGAGAGAGAGCAAGAAAGGGGGGAGAGAGAGCAACAGAGGGGAAGAGAGAGAGCAAAAGCGAGGGGGAGAGAGGGCAAAAGAGAGGGGGAGAGAGCAAAAGAGAGGGGGAGAGAGAGCAAATGAGATGTGGGAGAGAGAGAGAGCGAGCAAAAGAGAGGGGGAGAGAGAGAACAAAAGATAGGGGGGAAGAGAGAGCAAAACAGAGGGGAAGAGAGAGAGCAAAAGAGAGGGGGAGAGAGAGCAAATGAGATGTGGGAGAGAGAGAGCGAGCAAAAGAGAGGGGGAGAGAGAACAAAAGAGAGGGGGTGAAGAGAGAGCAAAACAGAGGGGAAGAGAGAGAGGAAAAGAGAGGGGGAGAGAACAATAGAGAGGGGGAGAGAGAGTGCAAAAGAAAGGGGGGAGAGAGAGAGCAAAAGAGAGGGGAGAGAGAGCAAAAAAGAAAGGAAGAGAGAGTAAAATAGATGGAGGAGAGAGAGCAAAAGAGAGGGGGGAAGAGAGAGCAAAACAGAGGGGAAGAGAGAGAGGAAAAGAGAGGGGGAGAGAACAAAAGAGAGGGGGGGGGGAGAGTGCAAAAGAAAGGGGAGAGAGAGAGCAAGAGAGATGGAGAGAGAGAGCAAAAAAGAAAGGAAGAGAGAGTAAAATAGATGGGAGGGAGACAGCAAAAGAGGGGGGAGAGAGAGCAAAAGAGAGGAGAGAAAGAGCAAAAGAGAAGGGAGAGAAATAGCAAGAGAGATGGGGAGAGAGAGAACAAAAGAGAGGGGAAGAGAGAGCAAAAGAGAGTGGGTAGTGAAATAGAGCAAAAGAGAGGGGAAGATAGAGAGCACAAAATAGGGGGGGGAGAGAGTGAGCAAGAGAGGGGGAGAGAGAGCAAGAAAGGGGGGAGAGAGAGCAAAAGAGAGGGTGGAGAGAGAGCAAAAGAGAGGGGGAGAGAGGGCAAAAGAGAGGGGGAGAGAGAGCAAAATAGAGGGGGAGAGAGAGCAAATGAGATGTGGGTGAGAGAGAGAGCGAGCAAAAGAGAGGGGGAGAGAGAGAACAAAAGATAGGGGGGAAGAGAGAGCAAAACAGAGGGGAAGAGAGAGAGCAAAAGAGAGGGGGAGAGAGAGCAAATGCGATGTGGGAGAGAGAGCGAGCAAAAGAGAGGGGGAGAGAGAGAACAAAAGAGAGGGGGGGAAGAGAGAGCAAAACAGAGGGGAAGAGATAGAGGAAAAGAGAGGGGGAGAGAACAAAAGAGAGGGGGGAGAGAGAGTGCAAAAGAAAGGGGAGAGAGAGAGAGAGCAAAAGAGAGGGGAGAGAGAGCAAAAAAGAAAGGAAGAGAGAGTTAGATAGAGGGGGAGAGAGAGAGCAAAAGAGAAGGGGGAGAGAGAGATAGAGAGCAAAAGAGAGGGGGGACAGAGAGAGCAAAAGAGAGGGGAGGGATACAGCAAAAGAGGGGGGAGAGAGAGCAAAAGAGAGGAGAGAAAGAGCAAAAGAGAAGGGAGAGAAATAGCAAGAGAGATGGGGAGCAAGAGAGCAAAATAGAGGGGGAGAGAGAGCAAAAGAGAGGGGGAGAGAGAGAGCAAAAGAGAGGGGGAGAGAGAAAGAAAAAGAGAGGGAGAGAGAGAGAGCAAATGAGGGAGGGGAGAGAGAGAGCAAAAGAGGGGGAGAGATAGAGCAAAAGAGAGAGCAAAATAGAGGGCAGAGAGAGCAAAAGAGAGGGGGAGAGAGCAAAAGAAGGGAAGAGAGAGCAAAAGAGAGGGGGAGAAAGAGAGCAAAAGAGAGGGGTAGAGAGAGAGAGCAAAAGAGAGAAGGGAGAGAGCAAAAGTGAGTGGGCAGAGAGAGCAAAAGAGAGGCGGAGAGATAGTGCAAAAGAGAGGGGGAGAGAGAGCAAAAGAGTGGGGGGAGAGAGAGCAAAAGAGAGGGGTGAGAGCAAAATAGAGGGGGAGAGAGAGCAAAAGAGAGGGGGTAGAGAAAGAGAGCAAAAGAGAGGGGAAGATAGAGAGCACACAAGAGAGGGGGAGCAAAAGAAAGGGGAGAGAAAGCAAAAGCAAGGGTGGAGAGAGAGCAAAGAGAAGGGGAGAGAGAGCAAAAGAAAGGGGAGAGAGAGAGCAAAGGAGAGATGGGAGAGAGAGAGAGCAAAAGAGAGTCTGAGAGAGAGCAAAAGAGAGTGGGAGAGAGAGCAAAAGAGAAGGGGAGAGAGAGCAAAAGAGAGGGGGTAGAGAAAGAGAGCAAAAGAGAGGGGAATATAGAGAGCACAAAATAGAGGGGGAGAGAGAGCAAGAAAGGGGGAGAGCAAAAGAGAGGGGGGAGAGAGCAAAAGAGAGGTGGAGAGAGAAAAAAGAGAGATCGAGAGAGAGAGAGCAAAATAGAGGGTGGAGAGAGAGCAAAAGAGAGGGGGAGAGATAGCAAAATAGAGGGAGGAGAGAGAGCAAATGAGTTGTGGAGAGAGAGAGAGAGAGAGAGAGAGAGAGAGAGAGAGAGAGAGAGAGAGAGAGAGAGCAAAAGAGAGGGGGAGAGAGAGCAAGAGAGAATGGAGAGAGAGAAAGCAAAAGAGAGGGGGGAGAGAGCTCAAGAGAGGGTGAAAGAGAGAGCAAAAGAGAGGGGTGAGAGAGAGCAAAATAGAGGGTGAGAGAGAGCAAAAGAGAGGGGGAGAGAGAGAGCAAAAGAGAGGGGAGAGAGAGCAAAAGAAATGTGGGAGAGAGAGAGCAAAAGATAGGGGTGAGAGAGAGCAAAAGAGAGGGGAAGAGAGAGCAAAATAAAGGGGTTGAGAGAGCAAAATAGAGGGTGGAGAGAGAGCAAAAGAGAGGGGGAGAGAGAGCAAAAGAGATGGAGGAGAGAGAGCAAAGGAGATGTGGAAAAGAGAGATACAGCAAAAGAGAGGGGGAGAGAGAGCAAGAGAGAAGGGAGAGAGAGAAAGCAAAAGAGAGGGGGGAGAGAGAGCAAAAGAGAGGGTGGAGAGAGAGCAAAAGAGAGGGGGAGAGAGAGCAAAAGAGAGGGGGGGAGAGAGAGAGCAAAAGAGATGGTGGAGAGAGAGCAAAAGAGAGGGTGGAGAGAGAGCAAAAGAGAGGGGGAGAGAGCAAAAGCAAAATAGAGGGTGAGAGAGAGCAAAAGAGAGGGGGAGAGAGAGAGAGCAAAAGAGAGGGGAGAGAGAGAGCAAAAGAAATGTGGGAGAGAGAGAGCAAAAGAGAGGGTGAGAGAGATCAAAAGAGAGGAGGGAGAGAGAGAGAAAAATAGAGGGGAAGAGAGAGCAAAATAAAGGGGTTGAGAGATCAAAAGAGAGGGAGGAAAGAGAGAGCAAAAGAGAGGGGGAGAGAGAGTGAGGAAAAGAGCGGGGAGAGAAATAACAAAAGAGAGGGAGAGAGAGAGAGCAAAAAAGAGGGGTGAGAGAGAGAACAAAAGAGAGGGGGAAGATAGAGAGAGCAAAAGAGAGGGGGAGATAGAGAGCAAAAGAGAGGAGGAGAGACAGAGCAAAAGAGAGGAGGAGAGAGAGAGCAAAAGAGAGGGGAAGATAGAGAGCACAAAATAGAAGGGGAAGAGAACGAGCAATAGAGGGGGAGGGAGAGCACAAAAGAGAGGGGGTGTAAGGAATGCTGTTTTCATCATACTGCACCTTTAAGAGTTCTCCTCCTCCTCCCTATAAATCAGCAAACCCTGCCTATCTAGTTGCTGGATTATTGAAGTTGTCAAGCCTCCTTGTATCAACATTCAACTAGCCTAAAGAACTTAGTAGTTTCTCTGACTTCAACTACTAACCTTTTTCCCTCTGCCGTTCAGCACTATTCGTAACCTGCCTGGCTTTTCTCTCTCAGCCTTGAGACTCAGACGCACGGAGCAGCGGCTACGTCATCAGCTACCGCCCGCTCCTGTCAGAAGCGTCTCTCTCCCTCTCTGAAGCCGGTTGTTGCCGTGTACCGCGAAGTGTAACCTGTCTACTCTAACTTTGACCGGCAGTATTCAGCAGATCCTCCACGGCCCAGAGAGGTATGAACTTTGTATTCTAACAATAGCCATTATTAACCTCCCTGTATTCTTAGTAACACCGGAATACAGCGGGTTATAATCTGGCCATACTAAAGTCACTTTGCCAACCAAAGGAATTACCTTTTCAGTAAGGTTAGCATTGTGGAACAAAACATATTTTGTTCCAAGTATTTCCTGCATTCTATCTTTCTTGAATACCAACACCTGTTAATATTGAATGAAGTATATAACAAGAATTGTAAGCATTACATAATAATCCAGCCTGAAAAGATACAGGACATATCAAACTGAACAAAGTTGTTTGTTTTATTATCTTTTGTGTGATTGTTATATTTCCTTAAGTCCTGTTACTCATACATAGAAATGGAACCTACCACTATGGCAGACCACCTAAAGAGCTTATCTGACAGGGTTGACCTATTGTCTAAATCATTTAGAGAATTGCAGGTAGAGAATCAGGCCCTAAAAGCCTGCCTTAGGGAAACATTAGCAGCCAAACCACCTGCAACAGAACATTCGCCTGAACCTGCGGTATCAACTCCAGAAAGGTTCTCTGGTAATAGAGCACAGTTTAGGGAATTCAGGAATTCATGTTTGCTCATGTTTCAACTTAAACCCAAAACCTATGCCACAGAAAGAACCAGAGTACTAACTGTAATCTCTTATTTTAGAGGAGAGCCAAGGGCATGGGCAGATGCCTTCTTTGAAAAAGAAGATCCTATTTCTCTTGTTAAGTGTATCCAGTCCACGGATCATCCATTACTTATGGAATATATTCTCCTTCCCAACAGGAAGCTGCAAGAGTCCACCCACAGCAAAGCTGCTATATAGCTCCTCCCCTAACTGCCATATTCAGTCATTCTCTTGCAAGCCTCAACATAGATAGGAGGTTGTGAGAGTCTGTGGTGCTTTCTACTTAGTTTATTCTTCAATCAAAAGTTTGTTATTTTTAAATGGCACCGGAGTGTGCTGTTTATCTCAGGCAGTATTTGGAAGAAGAATCTGCCTGCGTTTTTCTATGATCTTAGCAGACGTAACTAAGATCCATTTGCTGTTCTCACACATTCTGAGGAGTGAGGTACTTCAGAGGGGGAATGGCGTGCAGGTTTTCCTGCAGATAAGGTATGTGCAGTAAAATATTTTTCTAGGAATGGAATTGACTAAGAAAATACTGCTGATACCGAAGTAATGTAAGTAAAGCCTTAAATGCAGCGATAGCGACTGGTATCAGGCTTATTAATAGAGATACATACTCTTATAAAAATGTGTTTTAAAATGTTTGCTGGCATGTTTAATCGTTTTTTAACGTACATTGGTGATAACACTGTAATGTTGGTATAGCCTTAAATGCAGTAAAAGCGACTGGTATCAGGCTTATTAATAGAGATACATACTCTTGTAAAAATGTGTTTTAAAACGTTTGCTGGCATGTTTAATCGTTTTTTAACATATGTTTGGTGATAAAACTTATTGGGGCCTAAGTTTTTTCCACATGGCTGGCTTAAATTTTGCATAGAAACAGTTAACTGAAGCTTCCCACTGTTGGCTGTGGCAGTTTGTTGTGTCTGTTTTTAAAAACGTCTATGTCGTTTTTTTTTTTTTTTATCTGTTTTTTGCATTAAGGGGTTAATCATCCATTTGCAAGTGGGTGCAATGCTCTGTTACCTTATTACATGTACTGTAAAAATTTCGTTTGTTTTACTGCCTTTTTTTTTTTTCACTGTTTTTCAAATTTTGACAAAATTTGTTTCTCTTAAGGGCACAGTAACGTTTTATATATTTGCTTGTTAACTTGATTTAAAGTGTTTTCCAAGCTTACTAGTCTCATTATTAGTCTGTTCTAACATGTCTAACATAGAGGAAGCTCTGTGTTCATTATGGTTTTAAAGCCATGGTGGAACCCCATCTTAGAATGTGTACCAGATGTACTGATTTCATGTTAAACAATAAAGATCATTTTTTGTCTTTAAAAACATTATCACCAGAGGATTCTGTCGTGGGGGTAGTTATGCCGACTAACTCTCCCCACGTGTCAGACCTTTTGACTCCCGCTTTAGGGACTCACGCTCAAATGGCGCCAAGTACATCAAGGGCACCCATAGCGTTTCTTTTACCAGGGGATTCTGTCGAGGGGAAAGTTATGCCGACTAACTCTCCCCACGTTTCAGACCCTTCGACTCCCGCTTCAGGGACTCACGCTCAAATGGCGCCAAGTACATCAAGGGCGCCCATAGCGTTTATTTTACAAGACATGGCAAAGGTGGTGAATAATATTCTGGCAGCAGTATTAGTCAGACTACCTGAAATTAAAGGAAAGCAGTTAGCTCTGGGGGTAGATACAGAGCATACAGACGCTTTAAGAACCATGTATGATACTACCTCACAATATGCTTAGTCTGTGGGTGATTTTTTTTTGACTCAGGGAAGATGATTTAACCTGATTCTGATATTTCTACATTTAAAATTTATGCTTGAGAACCTCCACTTGTTGCTCAGGGAGGCTTTGGCTGCTCTGAATGAATGTGTACAATCGCAGGGCCAGAGAAATTGTGTAGACTGGATAAATAATATGCAGTGCCGGTGTGTACTGATGTTTTTTCAATACCTAAAGAGGTTTACTAAAACTTTTTTTTAATAAGGAATGGGATAGACCAGGTGTGCCATTCTCTTCCCCTCCTATTTTTTAGAAGAATGTTTTCTAATAGTTACCACCACACGGGACTTCTGGCAGACAGTTCCTAAGGTGGAGAGAAGAGTTTCTACTCTAGCTAAGCGTACCACTACCTCTGACGAGGACAGTTGTGCTTTTTAGATCCAATGGATAAAAAATGTTTATTCAACAGGGTTTTATCCTGCAGCCCCTTGCATACATTGCTTCTGTCACTGCTGCTGCGGCGTTCTGGGTTGAGTCTCTTGATGAGGCTTTACAGTTAAGCGACTCCATTGGATGAATATATTTGACAAGCTTATGCTAGCCAATTCCTTTGTTTTCTGATGCCTTGTTCATTTGACTAGACTAACGGCTAAGAATTCTGTTTTTTTTACTATACTGGCGCGCAGAGCGCTATGGCTTATATCATGGTCAGCTGTCGTGACTTTAATAAATAAGCTACTTAACTTCCCTTCAAGGGGCAGACCCTATTCGGGCCTGGTTTGAAGGAGATTATTGCTTATATCACTGGAGGAAAAGGTCATGCCCTTCCTCAGGATAGGTCCAAATCAAGGGCCAAAAAAAAAAAAAAAAGTCTAATTTTCGTGACTTTTAAAAACTTCAGGGCAGGTGTGGCATCCTCTTCCTCTAAGGCAAAACAAGAGGGAATTTTTGCTCAGTCCAAGGCGGTCTGGAGACAATCGGACCTGGAACAAAGATAAGCAGGCCAAGGAGCCTGCTGCTGCCTCTAAGACAGCATGTAGAACGGCTCCCTATCCGGTAACGGATACTATAGGGGGCAGACTTTCATTCTTCGCCCAGGCGTGGGCAAGAGATGCCCAGGATCCCTAGGCATTGGAATTTATATCCCAGAGATATCTTCTGGATTTCAAAGATTTCCCCCCAAAAAAAGGGGAGATTTCGCCTTTCACAATTATCTGCAAACCAGATAAAGAAGGAGGCATTCTTACATTGTGTACGAGATCCATCCAGTTCCAAGAGAGGAACAGGGACAGAGTTTTTACTCAAATCTGTTTGTGGTTCCCAAGGAGAGGGAACCTTCAGACCTATTTTGGATCTAAAGATCTTAAACAAATTCCTCAGAATTCCGTCATTTAAGATGGAAACTATTCGTACCATCTTAACTATGATCCAGGAGAGTCAATAGAGGACTACAATGGATTTGAAGGATGCTTATCCTCACATTGTGATGCATAAAGATCACCATCGTTTTTCAGGTTTGCCTTTCTAGACAGGCATTACCAGTTTGTAGCTCTTTCCTTTGGGATATCTACAGCCCCAAGAATCTTTATGGAGGTTCTGGGGTCGCTTTGGCGGTCCTTAGACCGCGGGGCATAGAAGTGGCCCCTTATTTAGACGACATCCTGATACAGGCGTCAAACATCCAAATTGCCCAGTCTCATACGGACGTAGTACTGGCATTTCTGAGATCACATGGGTGGAAAGTGAACAAGGAAAGAGTTCTCTATCCCCAATCTCAAGGGTTTCCCTCCTAGGGACTCTGATAGATTCTGTAGAAATGAAAATTTACCTGACGGAGTCCAGGTTGTCAAAAGTTTCTAAATTTCTGCCGTGTTTTTTCATCCCATCCGTGCCCTTCGGTGGCTCAGTACATGAATGAAATCGGCTTAATTGTAGCGGCAAGGGACATAGTACCGTTTGCACGTCTACATTTCAGACCGCTGCAACTATGCATGCTCTGTCAGAGGAACGGGGATTACACAGATTTGTCCCCCTGTTAAACCTGGACCAAGAGACCAGAGATTCTCTTCTCTGGTGACTATGTCGGGTCCATCTGTCCAAGGGTATGACCTTCCGCAGGTCAGATGGGACAATTGTTACAATAGATGCCAGCCTTTTAGGTTGGGATGCAGTCTGGAACTCCCTGAAGGCTCAGGGATAGTGGACTTAGGAGGAGACCCTCCTTCTAATAAATATTCTGGAACTGGGAGTGATATTCCATGCTCTTCAGACTTGGCCTCAGTTAGCAACTCTGAGGTACATCATACTCAGTCGGACAATATACACGACTGTGGCTTACATCAGCCATCAAGGGGGAACAGAAGTTCCCTAGCGATGTTAGAAGTCTTACAATAATTCACTGGACAGAGACTCACTCTTGTCTATCAGCTATCCATATCCCAGGTGTTGAGAACTGGGAGGTGGATTTTCTAAGTCGTCAGACTTTTCTTCCGGGGGAGTGGGATTTCCTCCGGAGGTCAAGACCAAGCAGGAGAGGGCTTTGGTGTTTTTGACAGCGCCTGCGTAGCCACGCAGGACCTGGTATGCAGATCTGGTGGACATGTCATCCTTTCCATCACGGTCTCTGCTTCTGAGACAGGTCCCTCTACCTCAGGGTCCTTTCAACCATCTAAATAGAATCAATCTGAGATGGACTGCCTGGAGACTGAACGCTTGATGTTATCAAAGCATGGCTTCTCCGAGTCAGTCATTGATACCTTAATACAGACATGAAAGCCTGTCTCTAGGAAAATTGAACATAGATATGGTGTAAATATCTGATTGTTATGAATCCAAGGGTTACTCATGGAGTAAAGTCTGGATTCCCAGGATATTATCTTTTCTCCAAGATGTTTTTGAGAAAAGGGTTGTCAGCTAATTCCTTAAAAGGGGACAGATTTTTACTCTGTCTATTTTTTTGCACAAGCGTGTGGCAGGTATTCTAGACGTTCAGGCATTTGGTCAGGCTTTGGTTAGATCCAAGCCTGTGTTTAAAACTGTTGCTCCGCCATGGAGCTTAAACCTGATTCTTAAGGTTCTTCAAGAAGTTCCGTTTGAACCTTTTTTGTTCCATAGATATCAATCTTTATCTTGGAAAGTTCCTTTTGGGTAGCTAATTCCTTGACTCGTAGAGTCTCCAAGTTATCTGTGTTACAATGTGATTCTCCTTATCTGGTCCTTCGTACGGATAAGGTAGTCCTGCGTACCAACCTGGTTTTTTTCCTAAGGTGGTATCTAACAAGTACATCACTCAAGAGATAGTTGTTCCATGCTTGTATCCTAATCCTTCCTCAAAGAAGGAACGTCTATTACACAATATTGGACGTGGTTTGTGCTTTAAAGTTTTACTTACAAGCTACTACAGTTTTCATCAAACGTTCACCTTGTTTGTTGTCTATTCTGGACAGAGGAGAGGTCAAAAGACTTCAGCAGCCTCTCTGTCTTTTTGGTTAAAAAGCATAATTCATTTAGCTTATGAGACTGCTGGACAGCAGCCTCCTGAAGGGATTACAGCTCATTCTACTAGAGCTGTGGTTTTCACTTGGGCCTTTTTTAAATGTGGCTTCTGTTGAACAGATTTACAAGACGGAGTCTTGGTCTGCGCTTCATACTTTTCAAATTTAACAAATTTGATACCTTGCTTCTTCGGAGGCTATTTTTGGGAGAAAGGGTTTTTTACAGGCAGTGGTAACTTCCGTTTAAGTACCTGCCTTGTACCTCCCATCATCCGTGTACTTTAGCTTTGGTATTGGTATTCCATAAGTAATGGATGATCCGTGGACTGGATACACTTAACAAGAGAAAACATAATTTATGCTTACCTGATAAATTTATTTCTCTTGTAGTGTATCCAGTCCACGGCCCGCCCTGTCACTTTAAGGCAGGTAATTTTTTCATTTGAACTACAGTCACCACTGCACCCTATGGTTTTTCCTTTCTCTGCATGTTTTCGGTCGAATGACTGAATATGGCAGTTAGGGGAGGAGCTATATAGCAGCTTTGCTGTGGGTGGACTCTTGCAGCTTCCTGTTGGGAAGGAGAATATATTCCATAAGTAATGGATGATCCGTGGACTGGATACACTACAAGAGAAATAAATTTATCAGGTAAGCATAAATTATGTTTTTGGGATCACTTGAAGCATTTTTTCTGAGATGTCAACACTTTATGATGATCCTTACAAACAGATATCTTCAGAAAATAATTTGAGAGCTTTGAAACAGTCCAAAAACCCAGTCGAAACTTACATTACTCAATTTAAGATTTATGCAAGAGATGCTATGTGGAATGAGATATCTCTCAAAAATCAATTTCGTCTTGGGTTAAGTGAGGAGCTTAAGGACGAAATCTCACGCATAGAAATACCTGAGACCTTGGAGGAATTCTACATAGTCGCTATCTCTATTGACAGGCGTCTTAGAGAGAGACGCAGTGAGAGACTTGGTGTCACAAAAAGGCTTTCTGTATCACCTACCACTCCTACAAAGGACCTGCCACAACCGATGGAGATAGGGTTTATAAAGGGCCCCCTATCCGCACAGGAGAAAACCAGAAGGAAGACGTTGAACCTATGCCTATATTGTGCATCACCCAAACATGAGGTAAAAGACTGCCCCCAATTGGCGAAACAGAAAATAGGTAAGATCAAAGAACCTCAACTTAGTTTCTTTTCTAAGCTTGTCTCTACCTCATATCTCACTATTCCTGTCATTTTACAGTGGGAATCCTGCAAGATCCAGACAACAGCTCTAATTGATACCGGATCTTGTGGAAACTTCATTGACATGAGTTTTGTGTTAAAGAATAAAATACCTATGATTTCAAAGCAAACTCCAGTCTCTGTTAAAGTTATTGACGGTAGCATACTATCAAGTGGGCCACTTACTCACCAGACGCTTCCTTTGACTATACACACAGGTAACCATAAGTTTGACAAGATTTCACTAGATGTTATTTCTTCCCCCATGTTCAGGGTTATTCTTGGTATAAACTGGTTAAAGAGTCACAAACCAAATACAGATTGGGCACGCTTAACCATATCTTTCCCCAAGGTAATAGAGAGTGCACAATTGACTGACAGCTCTATCCTCCTCTCTGTGACTAACAATGAACACCCCATACCTTTACAATATCATGAATTCAGAGATGTATTCGATAAGACTGAAGCAGAATCTCTTCCACCTCATAGGGCTTATGATTGCCCCATAGATCTGCTTCCTGGGGTGTCCATACCTTTTGGACACCTTTACCCACTTTCCAAACCTGAATTGGAGCATCTAAAGGTGTACATTGACGACAATCTTAAAAAGGGGTTCATTAGACCTAGTACCTCCCCCGCTGGTGCGGGAATGTTTTTTTGTGACCAATAAGGATGGTACACTCAGGCCTATAATAGATTATAGAGAGTTGAACAAACGCACTAGGAAAAACAGATATCCACTTCCATTGATTCCAGAATTAATAGAAAGATTACGCGGTTCCTCGTACTTCACTAAATTGGATCTCAGAGGAGCCTATAATCTGATAAGAATAAGAGCTGGGGACGAATGGCTTACAGCATTTAGGACTAGATATGGTCTTTATGAGTATACTGTAATGCCATTCGGACTGTGCAACGCCCCAGCTACATTTCAATGTTTTATAAATGACATTTTTAGGGATATACTGGATGTGTATGTTATAGTCTATTTAGATGACATTCTAATTTACTCCTCTGATTTGACCCAACACAGAAATCATGTCAAGGAAGTTTTACTCAGATTAAGACAAAATAAATTATATGCTAAACCTGAAAAGTGCATTTTTGAAGCAAAAACCATAACCTTCTTAGGTTATAATATCACTGAACAGGGTATCTCTATGGATAACAAAAAAATTTGTGCTATACTAGACTGGCCTACTCCTTCATCCAGGAAGGACATGCAGCGCTTCCTCGGATTCTCTAACTTTTATAGGAAGTTTATTCCGGGATTCGCTGCTATCTGCAAACCTCTCACAGATCTCACTAAACAACAATCTAATTTCATCTGGACTCTCCAAGCTCAAGAGGCTTTCGACTTCTTAAAACAAAGATTTTCCTCAGAACCCATTCTGAGATATCCTGATCTATCTCACCAGTTTGTTTTGGAAGTCGATGCCTCGGAATATGCTATAGGAGCAATCCTTTCCCAAATGCCCTCTTGTAAGGAACCTCTCCATCCAGTTGCATACTACTCCAGAGTCCTCCAACCGGCAGAGAGGAATTACCCTGTGGGGGAGAAGGAGTTACTGGCTATTAAATGTTCATTTGATCACTGGCGGCATCTCCTAGAGGGTGCTGAACATCCTATAGTCATCTTTACCGACCACAAAAACTTGCAGTATCTTCAATCTAACAAGACTCTCTCCTCAAGACAACTGCGATGGAGTCTCTATTTCTCTAGATTCCGTTATAACATTTCTTACAGACCAGGAGATAAAAACTGAAAGGCTGATGCCTTATCCCGACTACCTATCAATTTTAACCCGGTAAGTCCACCGTCTACAGTCATTCCACAAGAATGTTTCATTGGATTAACTACATCTCAGATCAAAGCAGATCAACTTGTTAGCACTGAGATTCCCTTAGACGACCTCACATTACATACTGACGGAATGTACTACAGAGAGAACAAGTTGTATATACCCGTTAACCTTCGTCAATCCTTACTAAAGCAGGTACATGACTCACCCTTAGCAGGACATATGGGTGTGGAGAAAATCACAGAGCTACTCTGTCGATTCTACTGGTGGCCAGGTCTCAGACAATCTGTATGTAAATATGTATCCAAGTGTGTTACTTGTGCCACCATTAAACATGCAAAACAGCGGCCCTTTGGTTTCTTGCAACCTATACCAGTACCTGATAAACCATGGGAAAAAGTTTCCATGGACTTCATAGTAGATCTCCCTAGATCCAATGGTTTCAATACCATTTTTGTCGTAACGGACCTCTTCTCCAAAATGGCTCATTTTATTCCGACAACTGCCTTACCTACCTCTAAAATTACTGCTAACTTATTCCTTAAAGAAATCGTACGGTTACATGGTATACCCAAGTCTGTGATAAGTGATCGTGGAACACAGTTTACATCCAGATTTTGGAAGAATCTCTGCAAATCTCTCCACATGGAACAATCCCTCACAACTTCCTTCCACCCACAGTCCAATGGATTAACTGAAAGAGTGAATCAAAGCATTGAACAGTTCCTACGCTGTTACTGCTCCCAAGAACAGCATACATGGGCAGATTATCTCCATTTAGCTGAATTTTCTTATAATAACCATGTGAATTATTCAACTCAGTTCACTCCTTTCTTTATTAATTATGGATTGCATCCTCGCGCAGACCTTTTACCCAAGATGGACACACCTTGCCCTCAGGTGAATGATACCGTGAATGACATCTCCCGAGTTTTTACATCAGTGAAGAAGCACATTCTTTATTCCCAAACTACTCAAAGTAAATACTATAACTTAAGACATAGACCTCGACCAACCTACACAGTGGGTCAAGCTGTTTGGTTGTCCACTAAGAATTTGAAATTGCATTACCCATCTAAGAAACTTGGTCGTACTTTTATTGGTCCATTCCTTATCTCCTCAATTTCAAATCCTCTCACTGTTACTTTGGATCTCCCACCTTCGCTTAAGGTGGACCCTACCTTTCATATTTCGCTGGTGAAACCATGTCACTCTGATGTACCACCACTCTCTCATCTTCCGGGTAATTCAGCACCGGATGACCAAGAGGAGTTCCAGGTTCACAGTATTCTGGACTCTCGACTTGTTCGTGGACAGTTGTTCTACCTAGTCCGTTGGTTGGGATTTGGTCGGGAAGAAGACTCTTGGGAACCTGTCTCCAATCTTTCTGCACCCCGGTTGATCTCTCAGTTCCATCGGAGGCATCCGGACAGACCTCGTCCTTGAAACCTCGCTGTGGTTTCTTTGGGGGGGGGGGACTGTGTAAGGAATGCTGTTTTCATCATACTGCACCTTTAAGAGTTCTCCTCCTCCTCCCTATAAATCAGCAAACCCTGCCTATCTAGTTGCTGGATTATTGAAGTTGTCAAGTCTCCTTGTAGCAACATTCAACTAGCCTAAAGAACTTAGTAGTTTCTCTGACTTCAACTACTAACCTTTTTCCCTCTGCCATTCAGCACTATTCGTAACCACCCTGGCTTTTCTCTCCCAGCCTTGAGACTCAGACGCACGGAGCAGCGGCTACGTCATCAGCTACTGCCCGCTCCTGTCAGAAGCTTCTCTCTCCCTCTCTGAAGCCGGTTGTTGCCGTGTACCGCGAAGTGTAACCTGTCTACTCTAACTTTGACCGGCAGTATTCAGCAGATCCTCCACGGCCCAGAGAGGTATGAACTTTGTATTCTAACAATAGCCATTATTAACCTCCCTGTATTCTTAGTAACTCCGGAATACAGCGGGTTATAATCTGGCCATACTAAAGTCACTTTGCCAACCAAAGGAATTACCTTTTCAGTAAGGTTAGCATTGTGGAACAAAACATATTTTGTTCCAAGTATTTCCTGCATTCTATCTTTCTTGAATACCAACACCTGTTAATATTGAATGAAGTATATAACAAGAATTGTAAGCATTACAGGGGGAGAGCAAAAGAGAGGGAGATAGAGAAAATGCAAAAGAGAGGGGGAGAGAGAGAGAGAGCTAAAGAGAGGGAGAGAGAGAGCAAAAGAGAGGGGGGAGAGAGAGAGCAAAAGAGAGGGGGAAAGAGAGAGAGCGGAAAAGAGTGGGGGAGAGAGAGAGCTAAAGAGAGGGAGAGAGAGAGAGAGAGAGAGAGAGAGAGCAAAAGAGAGGGGGAAAGAGAGAGAGCACAAAAGAGAGCATAAGAGAGGGAGATAGAGAGAGAGCAAAATAGAGGGGAAGAGAGCAAGGGGTGGGATCGCTGTATAGCAAAAATTAGCCCTTGTACATGGGCTTTAGGACTAATAGGTAATAAAGGTGTGACGGATACCCCGGCTGCCCTGACTGGGTAGCTCCACCAAACGGGTCCTGCTTCCTCCCTGCCAACTGCAGCTATGTAGCTGGCAAGTGACCACAGCCTGTAGCCATGCCTGATAGCTGACAGCACCAGTACTCAGGGTCCTACCCTGTGGCAGACTCCGGCTACCCAGACTAGGTAGCTCTGCCAGAGAGTCCTTCTTCTGCCTGGAACAGGCTGCTATGTAGCCCAGAAAAGTGATTTTAGCAGGAGCCCACCCAAATAACTAGACATACTAGCATTCAGGTGAAACAGGAAGTCATTTTATTGAAAACACACACTCCTTTTATACACAAAGCTTATCTTGATAAGATACTGGACAATCCCACAATTTTCCCGCAATCCCTGCCCCTCCAGACATACTGGCACCTCCATAGCAGCTACAGTCCCACAGAATCCCAGGACCCAGGGGTCCCCAGATGCCACAGTCTAAAATCCAGCATGATTTGTCACTGGGAACCAGAGATACAGCTCGTTGAAGTTATGAGGTAGGGGTGTCAAAAAACCCTAGTTCTCAAAGGAGCTATCCTCCGGTAATTCCCGTACCTCTTGTCCTCCCTAGGGGCTACTAATCCCCAAAAGAGCGGAGCTCTGAAGAACATGGTAGCTTGAGTGACCAGGGGTAAAGTTAGCGGGTGTCCTGCTGTTCTGTGGCCGACCGGGAGTTCCGGCCAGCCTGAGAGAGGTCAGGCAGATGTCCGTTGTGAGGCTGCCAATCGGGAGTTCCAGGAGCCTGGCTAGCCTAGGAGGGTTTTCCCAGTCATACATCAGCTCTTCTCTTAACAAGTTTGGAATACAAAACAAGCAAACAAAAGCTTCCAGAGATTGTGGTTGCTCGGAGGAGCCAAAAACCACTGATAAACAACAGGGTTGAGGTTGTAGGGGGGTAACGGTTTAACCCTTGCAGCCCAGTGTCCGTGAAAAAAAGGGTTATCTATTTTTTTAAACAACAACAGTTCTGGTGTTGACTGCCCCTTCAACAGGTCTTGTAAATTTTATGTCTTTTAAGTTAAAGATTCATTTTTATGTAGCACAGGCAGCATTTTTTTCAATATGTAAATGGAAGCAAATCTAAGAAGATTGATAGAGCAGTAACAATGTGAGAATATAGGATGATCATTAATGATCAGGGAAAGTCTGAGGTGATAAATTATGTTCTTCAGTATACACAAGAGATTAAGCAAGGGATGAGACAGCAGGAAAATAGTACTTCCAAGTCTTTGCCAATAACTGGAAGAGACATTTTAGTACTTCCAAGACGTTGCCATTAACTTTGTTTACTCTTGATCAGGGTTCTTTAAACTATATTTCCCTATACCCAGTTCCATGATACTACATACCTTTGTCACCCTATTTTTATGCTTGGTCTGAAAATTTCTGAAGTAATATACAAGATATATATATAAGAGAGAGGAGGAGGAGGAGTTAATACTACTTAGAATTTAAATCAGGTGCATCCCTTTAAAATGTTATATATCACCAAGAAAAAGAAAGAACTAAGTGACATAAGGTACTGTCACTTTAAAGAATGGGGCAATTGCACACAAGATATATTTAATAAAATGTATTAATTTATTTAGTTTAGAAAACTATTGATCAAATTATGTTCAGTGATCCTGAAAAGAACAACAACAACAACTTATAACACACAACTAAATTAAAACTAAAAAGCAAGACCAGTAGAAAACTAACCCTATTGCATTATATGGACACAGAGTATTACACAAAAGTCCTCAAGAGGAGCGACAGCAGCCATAGAGGCTGCACTCAAGGTCAAATTACTCACACAGTCCCCGGAGGATAGCAGTAGCTTGCAAGAATAAGATCTAGAGGTATAACTCTTAACTCAAAGGAGCGAGTTGTAACACATCCTCCATTCACCTTCTTTTTCCGGGTCCAGGCTGGTTCAATGATGTGACGTCAAAGGTAGGAGTGGTAATCTTTTCACTCACTTCACTTTGATTGTTCAGTGTTCCAAACACTCTGTCTCATAGGTTACAAGACCTTCTAGCTGATATACTCTGTATAGCTTAAACCAAATGCAGAAAATGATGTAAACATTCGGATTTCCAAAATACAGTTCTGTATTAACACGCCAACAGGGATTTGTCCGATCCAACCCTCTTAGATATTATATTCCTGCAGGGTATATCACGGATGTTCAGAAGCTCTTCCCAAAGGCTGTCTGAAACTGGAAAATCCAAACTTCAGAGGTTTTCAAGGGTTTTAAACTTTGTCGTGTGAAAGTTATGCTGGTAACAAAAGTTCCATATCAGCACTGGAACAACGCACTGAGTTCCAACGTAGGTTTCCCCCCCACAAAGACTGTGTGTCAGGCACTTCATCAGGGCATAATTGGTTCACTGGAACCTCTTCATTTATAGCACCTGTACAACTCCAGGTGATTAAGATTAACATTACTTAAGGGGTACTTTACCACCTTAAGAGGATTCCTATACAAAGGCTGCCCATACTTTTAGCAGAAATTTCATACACATGGGCCTCTAGTTATCAAGCCGTCAACCGCAAATACGCTGGAATTCCGCAGCGTATTTGTGGCGAGGCTGATTCGCCTTACTTATCAAGCCCTACTGCCCGGCAAAAGTAGAATATAGTGATGTAAGCTTCGATCCGCCGGACTCAGTCCGACACAGATCGATGTTTATGTCACTACAGATGTTCCGAAAGCAAGTTCGGCACAATCTGACTACTTTTGGTAGTTATCAAACTACTAGCAGGTATGCTCGCCACTATTCCGGGCCAGCGTACCTGGATTTCAATCCGCCGCCCTGGAGGCGGCGGATCCCATAGGAATCAATGGGAGTCTGACCATAGCGAAAGCTCATGTTCGCTGCTGCCCGATATCCCATTGATTCCTATGGGAAACGTCTGCACCTAACACCCTAACATGTACCCCGAGTCTAAACACCCCTAATCTGTCCCCCCCCTACACCGCCGCAACTAAATAAATTTATTACCCCCTAAACCGCTGCTCCCGGACCCCGCCGCAACCTACATTATACATATTAACCCTTAATTTGCCGCCCCCTAAACTGCCGCAAATAAAGTTATTCCCCCCTAAACCGCTGCTCCCGGACCCCGACGCAACTATAATAAATATGTTAACCCCTAAACCGCCGCTCCCGGACCCCGCCGCCACCTACATAATACCTATTAACCCCTATCCTGCCCCCCCTATACCGCCGCCACCTACATAATACCTATTAACCACTATCCTGCCCCCCCTATACCGCCGCCACCTACATAATACCTATTAACCTGTATCCTGTCCCCCCTATACCGCCGCCACCTATAATAAATTTATTAACCCCTATCCTGCCCCCCCTACATCGCCGCCACTATAATAAAATTATTAACCCCTAACCAAAGTCTAACACTAACCCTAACTTAAATATTAATTAAATAAATCTAAATAATATTACTCTTCTTAACTAAATTAATCCTATTTAAAACTAAATACTTACCTATAAAATAAATCCGAATATAGCTACAATATAACTAATAGATTTATATTTATTTTACAGGCAACTTTGTATTTATTTTAACTAGGTACAATAGTTATTAAATAGTTATTAACTATTTAATAACTACCTAGCTAAAAGAAATACAAAATTACCTGTAAAATAAATCCTAACCTAAGTTACAATTAAACCTAACACTACACTATAATTAAATTATTTAAATAAATTAGCTACCAATACCTAAAATTAAATACAATTAAATAAACAAAATTACAAAAAACCCCCACTAAATTACAGAAAAAAAAAAATATTACAAGAAGTTTAAACTAATTAACCTAATCTAAGCCCCCTAATAAAATAAAAAAAAAACAAAATAATAAAAGTCCCTACCCTATTCTACATTACCAAGTAACCAACTCTTTTACCAGCCTAAGATAGCTACAATGTAATTATTAATTACATTGTAGCTATCTTAGGGTTTATTTTACAGGTAAGTATTTAGTTTTAAATTAGAATAATTTATTTAATGATAGTTTAGTGTTAGGTGTAATTGTAACTTAGGTTAGTTTTTATTTTACAGGTAAATTTGTCTTTATTTTAAGTAGGTAATTATTAAATAGTTAATAACTATTTAATAGCTATTGTACCTAGTTAAAATATATACAAACTTGCCTGTAAAATAAAAATAAATCCTAAAATAGTTACAATGTAATTATATTAGTTATATTGTAGCTATATTAGGGTTTATTTTATATTTAATTTATTTAATTAATATTTAAGTTAGGGGGGTGTTAGGGTTAGTGTTAGAATAAGGTTTAGGGGTTAATAATTTTATTATAGTGGCGGCGGTGTAGGGGGGGCAGGATAGGGGTTAATAAATTTATTATAGGTGGTGGCGGTATAGGGGGGGCAGGATAGGGGTTAATAGGTATTATGTAGGTGGCGGCGGGGTCTGGGAGCGGCGGTTAGGGGTTAACATATTTATTATAGTTGCGGCGGGTTCCGGGAGCGGCGGTTTAAGGGTTAACATATTTATTATAGTTGCGGCGGGGTCTAGGAGCGGCGGTTTAGGGGTTAACATATTTATTATAGTTGTGGCGGGGTCCAGGAGCGGCGGTTTAGGGGTTAACATATTTATTATAGTTGCGGCAGGTCTAGGGGCGACGGTTTAGGGGTTAACATATTTATTATAGTTACGATGGGGTCCGGGAGTGGCGGTTTAGGGGTTGATATATTTGTTAAAGTTGCGGCAGGGTCTAGGAGCGGCGGTTTAGGGGTTAATAACTTTAGTTGCGGGGGGCTCCGGGGGCCCCGGTATAGGGGGTAGAACAGTATAGTATAGTGTGAGTGCTTAGTGACAGGGGTATCAATAAAGCTGTAAAAAATCTGAAGAGCAGCGAGATTGATGATTGATAACTATCACAGTCCGCGGCTCATCGCCCCGTACTTGGTGCGCGGCTTTTTGACAGAATTATTGATAAGTTTGGCAAGAGTATTCAGGTCCGCGGCGGCGATGTGAGGCGAACTTTTTGCGGGCGTATTGGGGCCGGCGAAGGCAGGTAAGTACGGAGCTTCCTAACTAGAGGCCATAGTATCAACATAATTCCTAGCAATAACATTGGTTACTATTTCTGCATACTACATTGTTACAATTTTATTGCTATTCTGTTTATATGGCGGACACTCTAACTGTACATACACATATGCAACTGTATCATTTCATATGTATTACATGGATCATAAAGAGCAATGCTATATAAAGGGATTTTTATTTACAGAAAACAAGCATATTCTAGTTTATCATTCAAACCAAATGGAAATCTAGTTCCCAGCCTGAAAATCCACTTGACTTCCTTTTGAAGAAAAACGTATTGTTATTGCCCCCTCTTCCAGAGGAGATACCATTTTCAATTACCACAAATTTGAGGAACTGTGCATCACTATTGTGTACAAGCAAAATGTCTTGCTACATTAGTATCCCTCAACTTTGTGATATCGTCCCTATGTTCTTGTACCCGGTCTTTTATAGCTCTTTTGGCCAGGCAAGAACACCGCAGGAGGTATATAACCCCCACAGAATTACAATTAAAAAAATAATCTGATATCATACATTTTAGAGCCATCTACTGAGAATTTTTTAGTGCTATCCATATACATACACACAGTGGCCGTAGGGGAAACTACATTTGATCCCTTTGGTCTTTCGTAACCAGTCAGAATCTGAGGGTCCCCTTATGAATTGGCTCTTGACTAGTCTATCTTTCAAACTCTGAGCCTTTTTTGCCACCATTGCTGGTCCTGTACCTACGGCCTCTTCAATTCTCGCATCCATAGTGAGAAGATGCCAGTTATTTCTCAGATCTAACCTCTTCCCATTGATTGTTAAAGGTCGTTATAAAACTTATCTGGCCCTGATTCACCTTATCTTTCTTTTTCTACAATATATCATCTCTAGAGACAATCCTAGCCTTCCAAAATGCCCTTTTTATACAGTTTCTGGAATAGCCTCTCTTGAGGAAGTGTTCTTTCATCAATGATGCATGGTAATCAAATTTTGAAAGTTATGAACAATTTCTTCTCAGACGCAAAAATTGGCCATACGGAATACCCCTTTTAAGATGATCCGGATGCCCACTTTCTGCATGCAAAACACTATTAGCGCTGCGGAATCTGTTGGCGCTCTACAAATAACCAATAATAATAATAATATTAGTTGCATTCTCTTTTCTAAAGTTTTCTGTGACTATTACTTGTCCCTCCTTTTTGATTGAAGTCCTGTCTCACTGATTTCAAAAGTTAGAAAGATATTCCTGTTATTTTTATTTAAAATGGATACAAAATCCTTAAATTCATCAGTTGTGCCATCCCACAGGATGAGCACATCGTCCACATACCGGACCCACATTTGAATGTGTTTATCAGTTATGTCACAATAATTTAAAAAATATTTAAACAAAGATGTCAAAAAGCTCCCAAGCCCCTATATGTAGGCAGGCATAGGTTGGGGCACAGACTGGCCCCATTGCTGTGCCTCTCAATTGATGATACACTTAACCATCAAACATGAACACATTATTCTCAAGAATAAATTTCAATAAAGCTACTATAAAATCTGTGTGTTCTTTATACTCAGGACCTCTAGTATCAAAAGCTTTTGATAGCTGCTAGGCCTACCTCATGAGGTATAGAGGAGTATAAACTCTCTACATCTAACAATGCTAGGATTGTAGTCTTGCTTACATATATGCCATCTAACCTTCTCAAAAGGTTAGATGTGTCCTTTACATATGATGGAAGTGTCACTAAAAAGGGGCGTAGGCTTTGATCTACATACTCGCCGATTTTTTCAGTGACACTCCCAAACCCGAAAACAATTGGTCTACCGGGAGGACATTTCATATTTTTGTGCAGCTTAGGGAGAACATAGAAGACCGGCATGACCGGATGTTCAGGGTATAGAAAGAGACATTCCTTTGGTTTGGAGTAATTATCCCTCTACTTTTTGCATCATTTAACAATTTAAACAGAGAGAGTTGGATCTTACCCAAAGGATTTGTATTTAGTTTCTCATACTGGTACTTATCATTTAATTGGCGTTTAACCTCATTCACATAGAGGCACTCATCCATCAGGACTAAGTTTCCGCCCTTATCCGCCGGCTTTATAATGAAGTTCTTTGCAGTACTCAATTCCTTTAAAGCTTTTCTTTCCCTTGGTTCCAAGTTGTCACATCTCTGTCTATATCCAAGAGATTGGATCTCCTTTTCAACTTGTTTGACAAAGATGTTGACAGATGGAACCAGGGAAAGTGAAGGCATGTATGTTGACTTAGGTTTAAATATAACCTTTTCTCTATCTTTCTTATAGGAGGAGTCTGGAGCCTCTCTCCACTCATTATCAGCAAGGAGAGATTCCAGAGTCCTAATAGTTTCCTCATCATCTATATTCAGACTACGGAGGGGATTATCACTTTTTTTTTTCATTATTTGGGATGACAATTTTCCTTGCAAAGAGGTGAAGATCGTTTATAGCCTCGAATTTATCGAGACTTGTATATGGACAAAAAGGAAGGCCCTTTTTTAAAAGATCAATGTGTCCCAAATTCAAAGGAAAAGATGACACATTTACAATCTGCAGTTCTTCATCTTTGGGGTTATCTAATAACCCCTGCATGCTCCCCTCTCCTGGGACCTCCCTCTGTTACGGCCATACTGTTCCCCTCTCCCCCTCATTTGTCTTGTTTGATAATGTCTTTCTCTCATGAGTCATCAGCAACCCAAACTGTTTCTTTTCCTAGTTTTGATTTCAGTTTTGAATCTAGCTATATTGATGCTAGTTTCCCCATTTAGTTTCTCAAAATCCGGATCACCTTCAAACTTGTTAACCCTTTCTAGTGCTGTTTCTGCCTCCTTTTTTACATTTTTAAAGCCTTTTATCGTTTCTTTTAATCATCATATCCATCAAATCCAGGGAGCACAAGGAAAGTTTTCACTGAACTTAATTTGATCGATAGTTTTCTAAAATAAATAAATACATACATTTTATTAAGTATATCTTGTGTGCAATTGCCCCTTTCTTTAAAAGTGACAGTACCTTATGTCACTTTCAGCTAGATTACGAGTTTGGCTTCATAACGTCGCTATTACAAGTCTTGTAGGTATAGGTGTACAGCACACTTTTTTGGCCGTTACGCAACGCACTTTTAAAAAGTCCTTTTTCAATGGGTCTCCCATAGCACCGGTATTACGAGTTTTACTGTGAGGCCAAAAAATGAGCGGTACACCCTATACCAACAAGATTCGTACCGCCATCTAAAGTCAGTAGTTATGAGTTTTACGCTACATACTGTAGCATAAAACTCATACCTAAACTGTCACAAAGTACACTAACACCCATAAACTACCTATTAACCCCTAAACCGAGGCCCTCCCGCATCGCAAATAATAAAACTTCGCCGCCACTTAAAAAAATGTATTAACCCCTATTCCGCCGCTCCCCGACATAGTTGCCAATAAAAATAAAATAATTAACCCCTAAACCGCCACATTCCTGCATCAAAAACACTATTTAGACATAATTAACCCCTAATCTGCCGTCCGCCCACTCCGCCGCTATAATAAACCTATTATCCCCTAAACCTAACCCTAACGTAACCCTAACCCCCCCTAACTTAAATATAATTAAAATAAATGTTAATAAAACAATTCCTATTTAAAACTTAATACTTACCCGTAAAATAAAACCTTAGCTAGCTACTATATAACTAATAGTTACATTGTAGCTATCTTAGGTTTTATTTTTATTTCACAGCTAAGTTTGTATTGATTTTAACTAGGTAGACTAGTTAGTAAATAGTTATTAACTATTTACTAGCTACCTAGTTAAAATAAATACAAAATTACCTGTAAAATAAAACCTAACCTGAGTTACACTAACACCTAACATTACAATAAAATTAAATAAATTAAATTAACAAAATACATTTATCTAAATAAATATTGAGCTCACATTCTATTGGCTATTCTAATCAGCCAATAGAATGCAAGCTCAATCCCTTTGGCTGATTGGATCAGCCAGTAGGATGAAAACTCAATCCTATTGGCTGATTGCAACAGTCAATAGGATCCCCCCCCCCTTAATTCCTATTGGCTGATAGAATTCTATCAGCCAATTGGAATGTAACGGATGCCATCTTGGATGACGTCATTTAAAGGGAAACTTCATTCTTCAACAGCCATCAGAAGAAGAGGATGCTCCGCACCGGATGTCTTGAAGATGGAACCGCTACGCGCCAGATGGATGAAGATAGAAGATGCTGTCTGGATGAAGACTTCTGCCCGCTTGGATGAAGACTTCTGCTACTTGTAAGTGGATCGTCGGGGGTTAGTTTTAGTTTTTTTTAAGGGTTTATTGGGTGGGTTTGATTTTTAGCTTAGGGTTTTGGGCAATGTAAAAGAGCTAAATGTCCTTTTAAGGGCAATGCCCATCCAAATGGCCTTGTCAGGGCAATGGGGAGCTTAGGCTTATTTAGATACGATTTTATTTGGGGGTTTGGTTGTGTGGGTGGTGGGTTTTACTGTTGGGGGGTTGTTTGTATTTTTTTTTACAGGTAAAAGAGCTCATTTCTTTTTGACAATGCCCCCAAAAGGCTCTTTTAAGGGCCATTGGCAGTTTAGTGTAGGCTCTGGGTTTTTTTATTTCGGGGGGGGCTTTTTTATTTTGATAGGGCTATTAGATTAGGAGTAATTCGTTTTTATTTTTGATAATTTCTACCTTTATTTTGTGTAATTTAGTGTTTACTTTTTTGTAATTTCGATAAATGTATTTTGTTAATTTAATTTATTTAATTTTATTGTAATGTTAGGTGTTAGTGTAACTCAGGTTAGGTTTTATTTTACAGGTAACTTTATATTTATTTTAACTAGGTAGCTAGTAAATAGTTAATAACTATTTATTAACTAGTCTACCTAGTTAAAATAAATACAAACTTACCTGTGAAATAAAAATAAAACCTAAGATAGCTACAACGTAACTATTAGTTATATTGTAGCTAGCTTAGGGTTTATTTTACAGGTAAGTAAGTATTTAGTTTTAAGTATAAGTATATAGTTATTAATAGTAAGTTTTATTTAGAATTATTTTAATTATATTAAAGTTAGGGGGTGTTAGGGTTAGGCTTAGGGTTAGACTTAGGGTTACGTTAGGGGTTAATATATTTATTTAGTGTTAGTGATGTGGGAGACCAGAGGTATAGGGGTTAATAACTTTAGTATAGTGGCAGCGGTGACATTGGGGGAGGCAGATTAGGGGTTAATACATTTATGTAGGTGGCAGCGACGTTGGGGGCGGCAGATTAGAGGTTAATAAATTTATGTAGGTGGCAGCGACATTGGGGGCAGCAGATTAGGGGTTAATAAGTGTAATGTAGGTGTCAGCAATTTCGGGGGCGGCAGATTAGGGGTGTTTAGACTCGGGGGTTTATGTTAGGGTGTTAGGTTTAAACATACATTTTTTTCCCCATAGACACCAATGGGGCTGCATTATGGAGCTTTACACTCCACGATTGCAGGTGTTAGGCTTTTTATTTAGCCGGCTCTTCCCATTGATGTCTATGGGGAAATCATGCATGAGCATGTCAAAACACTGCTTGTATTTGGGTGAGGTATGGAGCTCAACACAGGTTTTTTGTAAACCTGTAATAGCAGCACTATGAAAGGTTATTAGCGAGCCAGCCATAACGCAAAACTCGTAATCTGGCTGTTTGTTCTTTCTTTTTCTTGGTGATATATAATATACAAGATAGCTGCAGTTTTTGGCAAAGTGAGTAAAATGTGTAATAACTTACTATTAATTGTAGTTAAACTTAAAAGTGTTGATAAAGGTAATAAACACAAACTCTCATACACCACACACACTCCCATACAACACACACACCACACACACTCTCACACAACACACACGCACACCACACACACACTCATACGAAACACACAAACCACACACACTATCATACAATACTCACCCACAGTCTCATACAATACACACCCACACACACTCATACAACACATGCACGCCACACACACTCTCATACAACACACACACACACTCTATACAATACTCACCCACACTCTCATACAATACACGCCCACACACTCATATAACACACACCACACACTCTCATAAAGCACACACACTCTCATATAACACACATACAACACACACACTACTACAACACACACACACGTTGCAACAAAGTAAACATGGTGTTGCAACCCAGTTATAGATAATATTATGAACAAATTGGACAATATCAAGGTAAATAGAAGTCCAGGTCCAGACAGAATACATTCAAGAGTTTTAAGGGAACTTAGCAAAACGTTTAATTCTGTATGTCCTAGACTCAGTATCCTTGGGTATGGTACTACAGGACTAGTGATACGCTTACTGTATATAGTGCCAATGTTTATAAAGGAAACCCAAGCCTCTCCAGATTGTTGTACAAAATTAAAGGACTGGGAATAGATAATAGAGTTGTAGTAAAGGCATTACAGTATATATTAATTGGACAAAAGTAATAAAAGTGGTCCCTTAGGGATTGGGACCTTTTGTTTTTAACATGTCCATCCGGATTGGAAGCGAGCAGGGAAACAC
This sequence comes from Bombina bombina, assembly GCF_027579735.1. NCBI lineage: Eukaryota > Metazoa > Chordata > Amphibia > Anura > Bombinatoridae > Bombina > Bombina bombina. The sequence continues at coordinate 133,469,307 of NC_069502.1, read as the reverse complement.
CTGCTGCCCCCATTTATTACTGTACCAACATAAGACCAGATTATAAGTTGAGCACTATTTAGTGCTTTCGCTCAGACGCAAAATCTGCTGGAACGAAACTTTTAACGCAGGCGGATTAACATATATATTGCAAGTTGAAAGTAAAATGTTTGTGCGTAAGTGAAATCTAAAGTGCTCTAACTTCAAGGGTGAGATTACATATGCGGCGCAAGCTTCAGCGTAACTGCTGAAACCCGTAATTTCACCCTGCACATCGGGGAATCACATAAACCTCGCCGGCAGTTCATAAACTGCCGTAAGGCAAATATACTAGCGATTAGCGATGTCCAGTAATGTGAGTAAATACACATTTAAGGAGTCGCCAGTGACTTATGGCAGTTTATAAACTGCTGGCGCATAAAAAACAAACAAAAAAAAGGTAAATATCCCGTAAAAGTCTAACACGCCTCCCTAAAATTAACCCAATACATCAAAATCAGTGTATCTGCAATCCCCCCCACATCGCAACTAATAATAAAAGTATCAACCTCTAAACTGCCAACCCCCTACAATGCAATAAAGCTAATTACACTATTAACCCCTAAACCGCCAACCCCCCACAATGCAATAAAGCTAATTACACTATTAAAGGGACAGTCAACACCAGAACTTTTGTTGCTTAAAAAGATAGAGAATCTCTTTATTACCCATTCTCCAGTTTTGCATAACCAACACAGTTAAAATAATACACCTTTTACCTCTGTAATTACCTTGTATCTAAGCATCTGCAGACTTCCCCCTTATTTCAGTTCTTTTGACAGACTTGCATTTTAGCCAATCAGTGCTCATTCCTAGGTAACTTCCAGTGTGTGAGCTCAATGTTATCTATATTAAACACATGAACTAATACGCTCTAGTAGTGAAAAACTGTCAAAATGCATTTAGATTAGAGGTGGACTTCAAGGTCTAAGAAATTAGCATATGAGCCTACCTAGGTTTAGCTTTCAACTAAGAATACCAAGAGAACAAAGCAAAATTGGTGATAAAAGTAAATTGGAAAGTTGTTTAAAATGACATGCCCTATTTGAATCATGAAAGTTTTTTTTGGACTTAACTGTCCCTTAACCCCTAATCTGCCAACCCCCCACAACGCAATAAAGCTAATTACACTATTAACACCTTAACCGCCAACCCCCCAAATCACAATCAAACTTATTAAACTATTAACCTCTAAACCGCCAACCCCCCACATCACAATAAATACTGTATAATTAAGCTATTAACCCCTAAACCGCCAACCCCCCACAATGCAAAAAACTAATTTAATTACTAAGCCCTCTAACCTAACACCCCCTAAATTAACCCCATTTGCATAAATTTAAATACTAACTTACAATTAAAATAAAATACATAACATTACTTTAAAAATAAAAAAACTTAGATTAAATTAATCTAAAATTGCAAAAAATAAAAAAGTCTAACATTACATAAAAAAATAAACCAAATTATAAAAAAAAATAAAACCTATAAAAATAAAAAAGCCCCAAAATAATAACACCCCCTAATCTAAACTAAACTACCAATAGCCCTTAAAAGGGCATTTAGTAGGGCAGTGCCCTAAGTTAAACAGCTCTTTTACATTTAAAAAATACTAAGTCCCCCCTTTACAGTAAAACCCCCCACCCACCAAACCCCCCAAAATAAAAACCTAACACTAAAAATACCTAAACTATCCATTGCCCCTAAAGGAGCATTTGTATGGGCATTGCCCTTAAAAGGGCATTCAGCTCTTTTACTGCCCTTAAAAGGGTATTCAGCTCTTTTACAACCCAAAAAACCCTAATCTAAAAAAAACCCACCCCAAAATATAAAACAAAATCCTAAGTCTAACACCCAAATTGGTACTCACCGTTCCTGAAGTCCGGCAGAGAAGGTCCTCTTCCAGGCGGTGAAGTCTTCTTGGAGATGGCGAAATCTTCTTCTAGCATGGGGACCTCTTCTATCTTCAGCCAGGACCAAGGCGTCGTGGAGCGGAGGTGACCACGGAACAAGATCGGCGACCGCTGAGCCATCAAGCGTGGAGATCCTCTTTGTACACACTGAGGATTGAATTCAAGGTACCCGTTTAAAAATGGGGTTCCTTGCATTCCTATTGGCTAATATTTTCATATCAGCCAACAGGATGAGAGCTACTGAAATCCTATTGGCTGATTTGAACAACCAACATAGCCAACACGGTTCTAGCTTTCTCTGCATTCATTAACACATGGAGTAAATAGGAAATGGACACTTAAAAAGTTTCATTACTTGTATAATGGTAATTAATGTATGTTGTTGCATGTAAAGGGCAGTGGTTGTTTCAAAGTGTATTCTTCTTTCCCTCCCTTCCTCTCTCGCTTCTTTCGCTTTCTCCCTCCCTTCCTCCCTCAACTCTCTCCCTCGACTCACTCCCTTCTTTCCCTCCCTTCTTTCTCTAAACTCCCTCCCTCGCTCCCTTCTTTCACTCCTTTCTTTCCCTCACCACTTTTCTCTTCTCTCTCTCTCCCTCCCTCTCTTTCTGCTTTCCTTTCCCTCCCTTTTTTCCACTCCCCTTCTTTTCTCTCCCTTCTCTCAGGGAGAAACTGGTATTAGATGCATGCAATTCAACCCACCTGTATGCAGGTGTTTTGCTAGCCCATTTTCTTTTTAATTGTTATTAAAAAACAAACAAAACAAAAACATTACACAATGACCCAAAAAATATTAAGTGGAAAAAAGACCTAAAACCTTTGAGGGGGGAAGCAGAATTTTGAGTGCCTAGGGCAGCACAAAACTTAAATACGCTACTGCATGGAAGAATTAGTTTGTTGTGGTTTAGAGGAGTTTAAGAAGCAGCAGTGTTAGGATCAGATGCTCTCTCACTCATTGCACTATTAGCTTTTTTTATTGAAGGTCTTAACTATTTCATTCCAAACAAAGGACAGAGGGCTTCAGGTGTGGATGTAGTATCTAAGCCCTTGAAGTACAGACTTGCTTATTAGAGGGTTTAACTACGTAACATTGCTGCTTCCCAACCTTTCAACCACCTCTGAGGTAGCAGATGAAAATCACCCCATACCGTTTGGACAGGGGTTATTAACTCTAGGGTGACTGTTTGCGAGATAGTTGTGGGTTAGAAACCTTCCCATCCTTGTTTAATGTGGGACAGACTTTAAGAGGATTATGGTTTCTATTTTTATTCAAACATTTGCCTTGGTTTCACAGCTTCTATTTTTTCATAAACTTACTACAGAAAATAAACATAAAAAAAATGTTTTAGCTATTGTCAGCTAAATAATTCACATAATTTATTTTCCTGTCTGTAAAAATTGTTATTAGTTTACAAGATTTATAAATATTCAGAATTACTGAATATAATCATTTATTTTACATTATAAGTTTATGGGACACTGCACACATATTTTTGTTTTGCTATTTTAGCAAAAGTTTCAACATGAGGAGCATGTCTTTATGATATTTTTATTGCAATGTAATATTTTAAATTAGCATTATTTAAACAAAACGTTAATTTTGTGTTTAATTAATAAATATTTTAAAATATAGATAAACAGCTCTTCAACTCAAGAGTTTTTGTGATCATTTATCATTGAACTATTGATTTTTTCACCCTGTCATCTATATATTTATAAATATTTCAAATTATTTGTAGGTCCAATTACACTAGTCCTCACTTTTCATTAGATATATGTCTTGTGATGAGTGAGTTATGTAGAAATATAATTAAGACTGATGTGTGCATGTCAAGCTAGACTCATTTTTCTGTAATGCACAGACAGCTTTTATATAAAAGATTATGTTTGAACATCAGATGCATTTTTATGAACCTATTTATAATAAATGACAGTACCAGATGGCTTGCCTAGTTTTAGAATTTTACTATATAAAATCTTATTATTATTGTTCTTTCTTTTGGTCTATTTGTTAAGGTCTTATATTATATACAGTATATATAGTTTTAAGGAACAATATGTTTAAATAAATGTTCATGCAAATATTTAATGCATTAAAAAGAATTTGGTAAATATTTTCGGAACAGATGACATTTGATCTAATTTGCAATAATTAAATATATCATCAGACTCCTATATTTTATAATAGCCATGTTTTGAGAGAAAGTCCTGTTTGATCTCCTCATTTGAAGTTACCACCTTTATATAATTTTTGCTCTAAAAGAATCTGCCTTATCAACTACATTCTTCGAAAAAGTATAGTTGTATCCCAAAACTCACACTGCCACACAATATTCCACAAAAGGTCATGTATAGAGTTCAGGGTGCACCATTAAATTGAGACCTGTAATATATAAGCCAAAGGAGAATCCATTAATTGAACCATTTAGTTAGGATATCTGCCAACATCTCAAACTTTTATCATGACTAGGTCAAGAAAAAGTGACAAAGTTTGGCAATACACATCGTCTTGTCTTAAAAATATATACATTTCATCATGTGCAATGATTACTTCTTTGTGAAAGTTTACTCTCAGTCTCTGCCATTAAGGGCTAGAATCTGTAAGATCACACAACTTCTATCTTGTAGTACCCATTTGATAAATGTAACCATTATATGGAACTGGAGAATTTGTTGGCAAGTTATCAATAAAATGATGAAAATAGCACACATTGACCTTTTCTATATGTTAACTTTTCAGAGTTTTTCACATTTTTAAAAGTGCTACTATTACTTGTTAGAATAAACCTTTTTTTATTTTGGCACATTTTTTTACAATTACAATGTATATTTGGAAGATATTTTGAAGCTGTGCTTCACTATCAATATAAAAATAAAGGGACATTTAAATAAACAAACAAATAAAAAAAATATTGTGTATGAATACATATTATAAATTCTCTCTCTCTCTCTTTATCTATCTATCTATCTATCTATCTATCTATCGTTTAAATTCTTAAAACTAAAGAACAACACATAATTGAATAAAATATATTTTTAATACATTTCTGCACTTTAACTAATACAAGCAAGATTACAAGTAGCGCTCTAAATTACTTTTCTCTCTCACACTAACTGTGCTGAGAGTAAAAATGTTTCATGGTCGGGTTAGAATGCGTATTACAAGTTGAAAGTAATAAGTTAGCATTTGAGTGAAAGGCCGAGGTGCGCTAATTTCAGGACTTTGGATGCACTTACCTCTTCTCCCCAGAGACTTCTATGTGGAATGCTGCACAAAACTGCAAAATTAAACTTTTTTTAAAGTACATGAAAAACCCAAAGTCAGTTAGGAATACGTTAAATTATATTTTCTTCACATAGCAGAGAATGTTCTTTTTATTTTAAAATATATATTTTTATATGTATCTGAATATTTTGTGTGAAATATATATATATATATATATATATATATATATATACTAGTCCATAAGCCTGCCCAGAGGGCAATCTAATTATATTTTAAACTACTGATGTAGAAACAACGTATTTTGTAACTCTTCTTTTATATAAAAATTTAAGCTACAGGTGTAGCAATACTATATTTTTAATGGACTTCTATATTAAATTCTTAAATATATCAAAAATATTTTCTATATAATAAACTACAGATGTAGACACACTCTAATTGGACAAACTACTGTCCTAAATAAATACAAAAGTTCTTCTCTTTAAATTATATCTACTTTAAGTATATTTCTTTATATACAACATTTTTAGTAAAACAGGCATCACTTCCAGTTATTAATTTTCCTTGTTCTTGTCCGTCTATGACCTTAACTTTTACATCTGCAGAGCTTTTTACCCTTGAAAAAGGTACATATCACTGTCCATGGCTAAAAACTGGCTCTGGCAAATAGATGCCAACTCTTTCTAAAGTTTGTCCCTGAGCTTTGTTAATGGTCATAGCGAATGCTAATTTAACTGGGAATTGTCTTCTTCTTAATACAAAATGAATTTCAGTATTGCTTGGGGCTAAATCTATTCAGGGAATGAAAACATTTTGCCCTTCAGCTGTACCTGTTAATACTTGTGCAATAATTAAATTTTCACGCAATGCTTTTACAACTAATCTGGTGCCATTACAAAATCCTCCTTTGGTGTTAAGATTACGCAAAAGCATAATAATACTACCTTTTTTTAGATTGAATTTATGAACTGGTATTCCAGAAGGTGCAAATTCATTTAAAAACTCAACTGGGTAGTTATCCTTATCTTCCTGTGTTTCACCATCAATGGAATCTGTACTTAAGTAAGTAGACGTTTCACCTTCTAACAAACTCAGTACTTCCTCATTGATTTTATCAACATCACTATTTTTTGGACATAAAATGGCCATTTTTGAAAACTTTAAAGCATCAGAATCTTTTAACTCTACACCAAAAAATCTCCTTTACAATGGAGTCTTTGCATATCATTTGGGATGGAATTTCAAAGATGTCTTCATGCAAACCATAAAAGTAGTAAATGAGTACAGCACCTGTTGGTTCCTTAAAGCAGGTTTTAGTTCTGTATGATGCCCGTGGAGAAAGGGTTACTGCCACCCTTACAGCAACATAGACAAATGGAATCCACAGCACCAATTAGGTAAAAGAAAATACCTTTATTTTCACATTACATGCAACGTTTCGGCCTTCACAGCCTTAATCATGCATACAAAACACTTCAGCCTCTGTCCACAGTATATAGGCTGATCAATTAAAACATTAATTACAAACAGATTTGACAAAATGTTTCACACAGAGCAATTACTCCCTCTAGTGTTAGTCATATTTTACTACATCCTATAAAATTTAACTCTCAAGTTACCAAAAATACAAGTACTAGAGGAGTTTCCACTGAATGTACAAGTGTCATTAAAAACAAGAAAATATATAGGAACAAGTCTTACTGCAATCTTATATTTCTATAGTAATATTTCTAAAGTATATTACTGACACCTTTTACCAATCTTACTGATAAACTTTACCTATGTGTTTAAGTGAACAAGTGACTTTACCTATGTGTTTAACTAAACCAAAACTAACTAAAAAAAAAAAAAAAATTTTGAAGAAAATGTTTTTTGTTTTGAATTTTTACTGTTACATTTATAGAAAGACAGAGAAATCTATTTCTCTATTTAACCCTTTAGGGTACATACAATCTAATTTATGGATCCAGTAAGTTTCTTTTTGTTTAAGGATCCTCTCCCTGTCACCCCCTCCTCTTAATGTACCTACATGGTCAATAATCTGCCACCTAATTTGACTTATGTTGTGGCCTGCCTGGATAAAATGATTAGAAACAGGAGCTTCTTTATTACCACATCTCAAGTTGGACTTATGCTGATTAATTCTTTCCCTGCCTTTTCTAGTCGATTCTCCAATGTAAATAAGAGAACACGGGCATTTAATAAGATAGATTACGTAGGATGTCTCACATGTATAATAACCATTAATTTTATATTTATGCCCTGTTCTTGGATGGGAAAGTTCTTTCCCTTTTATCATTGCATGGCAATTAGAGCACCCTAGACAGGGATAAGAACCATAAGATTTCTGACCCATATGGCTTTGTTTAAGACTTTTGGAGGGTCCCAAATCATTTTTAATCAGTGTGTCTCTCAAATTTCTAACCCTCTTAAAGGCCATAATGGGATTATTTTGGAATATCTCCATATCTCTATTACAATTTTTAATAATATTCCAATGCTTTCTTATGATTTTAGTAACTTCAGTACTGTATGAATTATAGTGTGAAGTAAATACCATCCTCCTACTTTTATTTTTACCATTTTTATTATTATCTTTAGGGGCATTATTATCCCTGTACATTTTGTTCTCTCTCTGAAGCCTTGAGATCTCTTCCTTAATAAGGTTTTCAGGATAACCTCTGCTAACAAATCTGTTGCCCATTTCCATCATTCTGGTAGATAATATTTCTTCATCCTTCACTATTCTACAGACCCTAAGGAGAATCGACTAGAAAAGGCAGGGAAAGAATTAATCAGCATAAGTCCAACTTGAGATGTGGTAATAAAGAAGCTCCTGTTTCTAATCATTTTATCCAGGCAGGCCACAACATAAGTCAAATTAGGTGGCAGATTATTGACCATGTAGGTACATTAAGAGGAGGGGGTGACAGGGAGAGGATCCTTAAACAAAAAGAAACTTACTGGATCCATAAATTAGATTGTATGTACCCTAAAGGGTTAAATAGAGAAATAGATTTCTCTGTCTTTCTCTAAATGTAACAGTAAAAATTCAAAACAAAAAACATTTTCTTCAAAATTTTTTTTTTTTTTAGTTAGTTTTGGTTTAGTTAAACACATAGGTAAAGTCACTTGTTCACTTAAACACATAGGTAAAGTTTATCAGTAAGATTGGTAAAAGGTGTCAGTAATATACTTTAGAAATATTACTATAGAAATATAAGATTGCAGTAAGACTTGTTCCTATATATTTTCTTGTTTTTAATGACACTTGTACATTCAGTGGAAACTCCTCTAGTAATTGTATTTTTGGTAACTTGAGAGTTAAATTTTATAGGATGTAGTAAAATATGACTAACACTAGAGGGAGTAATTGCTCTGTGTGAAACATTTTGTCAAATCTGTTTGTAATTAATGTTTTAATTGATCAGCCTATATACTGTGGACAGAGGCTGAAGTGTTTTGTATGCATGATTAAGGCTGTGAAGGCCGAAACGTCGCATGTAATGTGAAAATAAAGGTATTTTCTTTTACCTAATTGGTGCTGTGGATTCCATTTGTTCATGCAAACCATGCTCATTTCTCAGTAGTCCATCTCCATGCTTTAAAAGCCAAGAGCTAAACTCTGGAGCAACAGATCTGACATTATTAGTCAGCATCAAAACTTTGAACTCATGCCAGAGTGGATTACATTTTATACTGGCTTCAACTATGGCTGTTCTACTTCCATGTGCAACAACAGGAAGAGTTTGTCTAGAATTCCCTCCGAGCAGAATAGTTTTGCCTCCAAAAGGTTTGTTGTTCTTCATCAACTCTTGAAGCAGTTTGTCAACACATCTAAGTGCATCACTGGAAGACATGGTTGACTCATCCCAAATAATTATCTTTGCACTATGGATCAATTGTGCATCATTAGAGGTTTGCCTCATGGAAGATGTTGAAGTATCCACCAGAGGAACTGGCAACTTAAACAGTGAATGGTAAGTTCGTCCACCTTCTAGCAAATTTTCCGCAATACCTGTTGAAGCAACTGGTAATGCTACCTCACTATTCCCTCTAATTGTCCTCAACAGTTTTGTACAGGTAAGTTTTTCCACTACCACCTGGACCATCAAGGAAATAACACCTTTGTGGTAAACTGTCATTTTCTGATGCTGCAATTATTTCTTCAAAACTTTCTCTTTGAAGGTCATTAAAAGATGCCTTTATTTGAATTCCAGTATAACTTTCAAAAGAAGCATCATAGAGATCTCTGGGATTTTCAGGTAAATTGTTTGGAGGATTTGGTAAAGCAAAATCTTTACATTTTTTTCCATGAACAATTAATATATCCTGAATATCTCTTAGAGCATAATTTAAACAATTTTGACACTCTGATGTGTGACCTGAATATCTTGAAAAGTCTTCAAAAAAATGTTCTTTGTGCTTTTCAAAAAGCTCTTTAGCATTTGGTGGAGATGCTAAAGCACAAATATGAGCAAAAAGCTCTCTAAGCAGTCGAGGCATCATTTCACTTGCAGCTTCATAAAGAGTTAAATCCCAAGATTGATCATCATCAAAAAGACAACGTTTTTGAGCTGCTTCTTTTAAGGTGTGAAAGTGAACACCATCAACTGTATGAATATCTTCAAAAGAAGTTGCTCCTTTAACATGAAGTAAATGCAAGCGTAAACAAAATCTCTCAACATTTGAAATTAAACTTACAGAGTACATACAACCAATAGTGTTATTTGCTCAATCTTGTACTCTTTTTTTCCATGTTGTTGTCTTTTGATGGAAAACAAAATGCTGAGGTATATCAGTGTAAAGAAATGCATGAGCTGACACAAAGTTGTGTCTCTATAATGTGTTCTCTCTACTGCAGTTTCAATATTGTCTTCAGTAAAATATACTGACTGCTCTTCAGGAAGGTGAACTTGTATTCGCACAATTTTACACGATTGATGGTGCATATGAAAGCCAAAAATCCGCCATGCTGCTTCTGGAGCACTAACATATCTTGAATCCATAAATGAACTTAACTCATCATGAAGAAGTGTTTCATGTTCTTTAATTGCAATATTTGCACAGTCATGCCCATTATAAATATATTTAAATATGTACTTTACACTTGTTATAGAAGCACAGCTTTCAATATTAATATGGCAGTTGTATTTTAATGTCAAGTATGGGTTGTATGGTACAACCCAAGAGTTATCTATTTTTTTACCATTTATTTCTATTGATAGACTTTTTTTGCTTCTCTTGTAACGTGGATAACCAGCTACATTGATTAAAGTTTCTTCTTGGAAAGATTTTGGAAATTGCTTAGATCAAACCCCATCAACCATACATGGAGATGTTAGATTATGCTCCCTGCAGGGCCCATGTATCATGTGTTTGGTAACAATTGCATGTAACCATGAATTTAATTCAATGTCAGGTATTTCAGCACAAATAAAGCTATCATATGTGCATGAGTTAAACCACGTTTTTGAAATTCAATTACATGAATTTTGGCAGCTGGTTTACACAAAAAATGTTTCTTTGTGATATCATCAAGAAGTTCTTGAAGTTTTAAATGAAAAACTCTTGCCACTAAATCAGGTCGAAATTAAACTGCTTGACTTTCTTTCAGATTTAAAACAATTTCTGATCATTTTGGGTTACATGTCATATTTATAAAAAAAATCAGGCTTCCCATACTTTCTTACAATAGCGATGGCATCTTGGTAATTCTGTACCATGTTTCTTGGACTACCCTGGAATGTAGATGGAAGAATAACTGCTTTGCCAGGAAGTAAGCCCTGCTCTGCAGCTACATTTTGAAGATGGTCCATGAGACCTGTATACGTTTCAACCCTTAATTTGGACTAATTTTGTCTTACATAGTTTAAATGATTAGCTTCTGTTTTAAAATATGCATCTACAAAGTACTGCTGAGTCAATTTCCCAGCACTCAGAAATGGGTTAAACTTGTGACGGATGGAAAGTATATACCCATAAAATTGCATTTGTGTGACCCTTTCTCTTGGATTTGAGTTCATATATTTCTAACTGTAGTAGGGATTTACTTAAGTTTCATTTTAGGTGACCAACTTTGATCCCCAAAAGGGAAAAGAAGTGGATACAACATTGGTTCCAAATTTGGATCTAAAATACTTATCCTTTCTGTTTTTTTCTATTGTTTGTACTTCGACAATGAATAATAAGATCTCGCTCAAGAGGAGGTTCACCATCTGCATTTTGGAAAATAATAGCTACCTCATTACACCGAGGAGCATTATATCTACGTTGATCGTTTTTGCGATCTTGTACTATTGCCATTGTCACAGTTGCAGGTGTAACATCATTTCACGATGCATCTTCTAAACATTCGTGTTCTACTTCATATAACATTTTACATGCTTCTGCAAAAGGATTGTTTAAAACCATAAAAGAACTCAACTCAGTCATTAATTCAGGGTTGCAATTTGTATTTTCATCAATCTTAAGGTGCTGTTGTGCAGCCTCATCTGGATCAAGAATATACAGTTGTGCAAACTATCTATTATCCTCATTGGAAGGATGTAGTGATCCAGTTCTGTGATATATTTGTCCATTAATTCTAAAACAGTAAGGACCATAACCGGGAGGAGGAGCAATATTCATCCTCTTTGAAGGGAATGCTAATGAATTATTAAATGATCTATTATTTTTGTAAAATTTTTTTGAATTTTTTTTAACTTTAATAGCTTCAATATTTACTTTTGTTTGCTGCAGCATTGACTAAATAATTTGTCTAATGGCTGCTCTTTTGCAAAATGTAATGCATCACAGTTGCGCTGCATATTACATTTAGCTCTCCACAGTTATGATGATCAAATGAATCATCATATCTCGCAAGTGCTGCAATATGTTGAGTATGTTTAGTCAAATTTGTACGATGACTTTTTACATAACTTGCACTGTTTCCTTTTATGTTCCCTTTCTATATTGCTTACGCCAACTGTTTTTGTGTTTCTGATTTTTCATTTTCTGAACATGCTTTTCTATGAGCATAAGCATTTTTTTGTTTTTCTTTGTCTCTGATTTGCTGTCATATTTGCTCTCTCTTTTCTTTTCTGAACTGTTTTTAATTCCATTAAATGGGCCCTTTCTTCATCAGTTTTTTTAATTTGTATTTATCCTATCTCTCTCATTTTGTCTCTTTTTAGCAGCAAATTGTTCTTCTAAAGATAACTTTCTTTTAGGGGACATGTTTCTTTAAATGTTTTTACATTTTTTGATATATATATTCTGAAGATACAGCAGTAGCAAAACCCAGACTTAATTTATATATATATATATATATATATATATATTTATATATATATATATATATATATATATATATATATATATATATATATATCCAACCAACATGTATAGTGACAACCTTATCTGGATGGACTGTTGTCCTAAATATATGCCAGATATATTATAGATAAGATAATAAGGCTACAGATGAAGCAACAATATTTATTTTTGTTATAATGTTACAGATAAAGCAAAACTTTGTTTAGCAACGCTGCTTTTATCTAAATATATATATATTAATCTACAGGTATATTATACATATATTTATATGTATGTAACCTACAGGTGTAGCAACACCCTTATTTGAATGGGCTGCTGTCCTAAATATATTGAAAATATGTAACTTCTAATAAAGCTACAGGATATATAATTAAGCTAACAAAGTAGCAAAAATATCACAGCGCAAACTGCTTTAATCTATATAAAAATATTTCTACAGATGTAGTAACAGCTTTTTTTTTATATTCAACTGTCCTAAATATATACTAAATATACCCGTTTAGCAAACCCCTATTTGCCAAACATATTGAAAATGTATATTTATATAAGCAACAGCTATAGGCCCAAAGTTATCAAGGTCTGTCGGACCTGATCTGACAGTGCGGATCAGGTCCGACAGACCTCGCTGAATACGGCGAGCAATACGCTCGCCGTATTCAGCATTGCACCAGCAGCTTTCAAGAGCTGCTGGAGCAACGCCGCACCCTGCAGACTCGCGGCCAATAGGCCGCCAGCAGGGAGTGTCAATCAACCCGATCGTACTCGATTGGGTTGATTTCAGGCGATGTCTGTCCGCTTGCTTAGAGCAGGCGGACAGGTTATGGAGCAGCGGTCTTTGTGACCGCTGCTTCATAACTGCTGTTTCTGGCAGGCTAGCCAGAAACACGGGGCATCAAGCTCCATTCGGAGCTTGATAAATATGCCCCATAGTGACAACCTTATCTGGATGGACTGTTGTCCTAAATATATTCCAAATTTACGGCTAGATTATGAGTTTTGCGTTATGAGGGGTGCAGTTCTAACTTGCACGTTATTGTCACCGCTCACTTACCTACAGCGCTGGTATTACAGGTTTTCATAAACCCGGCATTAACAGGCAAGAATTGAGCGTAGAGCAAAATTGAGCTCCATACCGCACTCCAATACCAACGCTGCTTAAGTCAGCGGTGAGCAGGTTTTACGTGCTTGTGCACAATTTCCCTATAGACGTCAATGGGGAGAGCCGGCTGAAAAAAAGTCTAACACCTGCAATAAAGCAGCGTAAAGCTCCGTAACGCAGCCCCATTGATTCCTATGGGGAAAAACATTTTATGTTTACACCTATCACCCTAACATGAACCCAGAGTCTAAACAACCCTAATTTTACACTTATTAACCCCTAATCTGTGACCCCCAACATCGCTGACACCTACATTATACTTATTAACCCCTAATCTGCCGCTCCGGACATCGTCGCCACTATAAAAAACATATTAACCCCTAAACCACCACACTCCCGCCTCACAAACACTAGTTAAATATAATTAACCCCTAATCTGCCGCCCCCATTATCGCCTCCACTATACTAAATCTATTAACCCCTAAACCTAAGTCTAACCCTAACACCCCCTAACTTAAATATAATTAAAAGAAATCTAAATAAAACTTACTATTAATAACTAAATAATTTCTATTTAAAACTAAATACTTACCTGTAAAATAAACCCTAAGCTAGCTACAATATAACTAATAGTTACATTGTAGCTAGCTTAGGTTTTATTTTTATTTTATAGGCAAGTTTGTATTTATTTTAACTAGGTAGAATAGTTACTAAATAGTTATTAACTATTTACTAACTACCTAACTAAAATAAATACAAATGTACCTGTAAAATAAAAGCTAACCTGCCTTACAATAAAACCTAACCTTACACTACAATTAAATAAATTACCTAAATTAAATACAATTACCTAAATTACAAAAAAACAAACACTAAATTACACAAAATAAAAAAAGAAATTATCAGATATTTAAACTAATTACACCTATAAATAACCCCCCCCCAATAAAAAAAAAACCCTAGCCTAAACTAAACTACCAATAACCCATAAAAGGGCCTTTTGCTGGGCATTGCCCCAAAGAAATCAGCTGTTTTACCTGTAAAAAAAATACAAACACCCCCTCAACAGTAAAACGAATTGCGATGTAGGGGTTTAGGGGTTAATAGGGTAAATAGGTTTATTGTGATGTAGGGGTTCTGCGGTTTAGGGGTTAATAGGTTAAATAGGCTTATTGCGATGTAGGGGTTTGCGGTTTAGGGGTTAATACTTTAGATAGGTTTATTGCGATGTTGGGGTTTTGTGGTTTAGGGATTAATAGGGTAAATAGGTTTGTTGTGATGTAGGGGTTTTGCGGTTTAGGGGTTAATAGGGTAAATAGGTTTATCGTGATGTAGGGATTTTGCGTTTTAGGGGTTAATAAGTTAAATAGGTTTATTGTGATGTAGGGGTTTTGCGGTTTAGGGGTTAATAGAGTAAATAGGTTTATTGCAATGTGGGGGGTTTGCGGTTTAGGGGTTAATAGGGTAAATAGGTTTATTGCGATGTGGGAGTTTTGCGGTTTAGGAATTGATACTTCGTGTAGGATTTTTTTTTGTTATATTTTGTGCGGGCAGTGTTTTTTTTTTAATACTTGATGCGGGCAGTTAGTTTTTAAAAAAAATACTTTAATATGGGAGATTAGGTGTTTTTGTAATGCTTGTGTTTTTGTAATGCTTTTGTAATGCTCCGTTTGCCTTCGCTGCATCCACCGGGATGCAGCTTATGCTGCATCCCGGTGGATTCCGAAAATGGCAGGGTGGTGCTTCGGTGGATTCTTTCACCACCCTGCCATTTTCGGAATTCACCTGGATGCAGCTTTGCTGCATCCAGGTGAATTCTTTTGTCGTCACTTAACAATACATTAAACAGGAATATAAAGGTATTTGACTGGGAAAGGTTCAAAAATGTATATATATAATATGTATATATATATATATATATATATATATATATATATATATATATATATAAATATACAGTATCCCACAAAAGTGAGTACACCCCTCACATTTTTGTAAATATTTTATTATATCTTTTCATGTGACAACACTAAAGAAATTACACTTTGCTACAATGTAAAGTAGTGAGTGTACAGCCTGTATACCAGTGTAAATTTGCTGTCCCTTCAAAATAACTCAACACACACCCATTAGTGTCTAAACAGGTGGCAACAAAAGGGAGTCACTGTCTTAACCCTCTTGGGCATGGAGTTCACCAGAGCTTCACAGGTTGCCACTTGAGTCCTCTTCGACTCCTCCATGACAACATCATGGATCTGATGGATGTTACAGACCTTGCACTCCCCCACCTTCCATTTGAGGATACCCCACAGATGCTCAATAGAGTTAAGGTCTGGAGACATGCTTTGACCAGTCCATCACCTTTACCCTCAGCTTCCTTAGCAAGGCAGTGGTTGTCTTGGAGGTGTGTTTGGGGTCATTATCATGTTGGAATACTGCCCTGCGGCCCAGTCTCCGAAGGGAGGGGATCATGCTCTGCTTCAGTATGTCACAGTACATGTTAGTATTCATAGTTCCCTCAATGAACTGTAGTTCCCTAGTGCTGGCAGCACTCATGCAGGCCCAGACCATGACACTCCCACCACCATGCTTGACTGTAGGCAAGAAACACTTGTCTTTGTACTCCTCACCTAGTAGCCACCACACATGCTTAACACCATCTGAACCAAATAAGTTTATCTTGGTCTCATCAGGCCACAGGGCATGGTTCCAGTAATCCATGTCCTTAGTTTGCTTGTTTAAAGGCTTTCTTTTGCATCATCTTTAGAATGGGCTTTCTTCTGGGATGACAGCCATGCAGACCAATTTGATGCAGTGCGCGGCATATGGTCTGAGCACTGACAGGCTGACCCCCCACGCCTTCAACCTCTGTAGCAATGCTGGCAGCACTCATACGTCTATTTCCTAAAGACAACCTCTGGATATGACGCTGAGCACATGCACTCAACTTCTTTGGTTGTCCATGGTGAGGCCTGTTGTGAGTGGAACCTGTCCTGTGAAACTGCTATATGGTCTTGCCCACCGTGCGGCAGCTCCATTTCAGGGTCTTGGCAATCTTCTTATAGCCTAGACCATCTTTATGTAGAGCAACAATTCTTTTTTTCAGATCCTCAGAGAGTTCTTTGCCATGAGATGGCATGTTGTACTTCCAGTGACCAGTATGAGAGAGTGTGAGAGCGATAACACCAAATTTAACACACCTGCTCCCCATTCACACCTGAGACCTTGTAACACTAATGCGTCGCATGACACAGGGGAGGGAAAATGGCTTATTGGACCCAATTTGGACATTTCCACTTAGGGAGGTACTCACTTTTGTTGCAAATGGTTTAGACATTAGGGGTGTACTCACTTTTGTTGCAAACGGTTTAGACAATTAATTAAACGTGTGTTGAGTTATTTTTAGGGAACAGCAAATTTACACTGTTATACAGTCCGTACACTCACTACTTTACATTGTAGCAAAGTGTCATTTCTTCAGTGTTGTCACATGAAAATATATGAAAATATATAATAAAATATTTACAAAAATGTGAGGGTTGTACTTACTTTTGTGGGACATATATATATTTAGTTGTTTTTTTTTTTTACTATTTTTGGTTTGACTTCAATACAACAGCTTTTGAAAAGCATGATATCCTTAAAGGGACAGTATACACTCATTTTCATATAACTGCATGTAATAGACACTACTATAAAGAATAATATGCACATGATACTGACATAAAAATCCAGTATAAAACTGTTTAAAAACTTACTTAGAAGCTGTCAGTTTAGCTCTGTTGAAAAGGTAGCTGGAAAGCCCACTGCAAATGGGAAATAAGACCCTCCCCCCCTCCCCCTTCTTTTGCATATGAAAAGACCCTTTACACAAACAGGAGCAAGCTGGAGTAGGTAGTCGAGCGTATTCACATAAAACTTTGGGGCTTGGTTAGGAGTCTGAAAATCAGAGCAATGTTATTTAAAAATAAGCAAAACTATATATTAATTAAAAAAAAAAAACTTTATGGGCTATATAAATAGATTATCTACAAAACATTTATGCAAAGAAAAAATGAGTGTATAATGTCCCTTTAAGTAAAATAGTCTTACAGCTGCAGTAGGATCAGTTTTACAACCTTAAAGATTACAGTACATGAGGACTGTAAGTTGCTGTTGCTAGGTGTGGCTATAGTGGGCATGACACCGTGACACCTCTCAGGTTATTTATGAGCAATGCAGGGGACTTGCTGTATTTATGCAGTAATAGTTGTGTTCTTTGAGTGCTGAACTGACACAAACATCGTAAGTGACCTGTCAATATAACTGTTCATTAAGTTTAGTAACCCTGGAAGATCCAGACAAAAGGTAGATGTTAAGGGGAGCTTAAGATGTGCTTAAAATATAGAGCAGGATAACAAAAATGGACAGGAGAGCAAGTGGTATAGCTAAGATATTAGGGAAAAGCAATATTCAGCAGCAGTAACATACATAGATACTGTGTACACATACATACATGCATATGTATACAATATAATATACATTGTGCTTGTATTACAAGTGTTTTATTATTTAAGGGTTGTTCTTGAGTACAATTCAAAACACTGATGTAAATATTTTTAATAATATAGCTCAAAACTACATTAAAAAATCCACTACTTATGCACTGTCAACTTAGAAATGCATAAGCTTAGGGCTTGAGTGATATCCAACATGAATTATAATGTGTGCTGCATAGAAGTATACAACAGAAGTGAGTACACCCCTGTGCAATATCTCTTAAATATCAAATGATTAAACATGATATCACCTTACAGTAATTTAATTACTTCTAGGTTTTATGGTAGGGTGTTTCCTCTTATGTAAAATTAACAACTAACAGTTTAGATTTACTATATTAAAAATTAGGTTTGCACCAATACCATTTTTTTAAGACCGAGTATAAGTACCGATACTTCTTTTAAAAATACTCGCCGATACCAATTACCGATACTTTTTTTTTTTTTAATGCAATGTGACAGTTAACCAAGCACAATACAGACTAATTATTTAAGATTTCTTCTTTATAATTATGAAGGACTGTAACTTAAAAGACATTTTGAAATAATAAAACAGTTTTATTTGTCTTAAAGTTCACAGAACATGTTTATAAATAAAAATATTACAATTAAATATATTAATAATAACAACAAATAACAAATATAAAATCACAACCAACCAAAAGTGCAATACAGTAAAAAAATAGAAAAATAGTAAAAATAGAATAGTGCACTGTTTAATCATGGGCAACAACACTATGGGCTAAATTACATTTGACTGGTAAGTTTTACCAGTGCTATGCTAAAGTCTATGGAGTTGGAAATGTTAACAAAGCATTGATAAAGCTTAACAATCAAATGTAATCTAAATCTAGTCCTATAATTGCAGGATGAGTGTTCATTGGAATTAACTTAATTTTTGCCATGAGTACTCTTCCTGCAATTATATAAGCTAACGTATGGATGTTCCTCAGAGTACAGTATGTTTTGAACATCATTGTGCAAGATGAGAACTGACAGTAAAAAAGGCAATTTAGCAATTGGAATAATTTTCAAAAGTTAGTGGCAAGTTCTTTTTAAGGAAGAGAACAGAAGCCTCTCGGTATGTTCAGCTATAAGTCTGTTTTTGCTATCAGTAAGGAGGTTTGACTCTAAGTTGAACAGTCTTTCACTTTCCACACTACTGCATGGGGCAGAAAGATATTTTTGGACCATTTTAGCCAGAGCTGGAAATCTCAGTTTATTAACTGACCAGTACTTCATGGGTTTGTCTGAATGGGGTACAGTGATCTCTCCTACAATAATACAAATAACAGCAATTTGTATTGGCAGAACAGTAGTAAACAAATTTTAGTTTAGTCTCCACTTCAGCTTAAAATGAAATGGGAAAAAACGCCACAAGATAGCATATGGGTAGGAAGTGGAGGTATCGGTATAGGTATCGGTGCATTTGCACGAGTACAAGTACTCATGCAAATACTTGGTATCGGTACCGATACCGATACTAGTATCAGTATCGGTGCAACCCTATTAAAAATACTGGCCCACAGTAGGAACTCAATTCAACATTTTGATGACAGACTTAATCCTCCTTGCCATGGCGAATTCTAGTATTGCACATATTTCTTGTGAAATTTTTTCACCTTTAGAATCTCTTTCATGAATTATGCAGTGTGTTTTGGATTGTTATCATGATGGAATATTCCTCTTCTGCAAAGCTTCTGGAGTCTGGGAGTCATCTTGTCAGCTAGTATTTTGGTATATCCACAGGCATCACGGGTGCCACTGACCTCTATTAGTCACAGTTTGCACTCATGTAGCCCAATATTATCACACTCCCACCTTTGTGCTTCACTGTTGGGAAATTCAATGTTTTAGTCCTGGCCATTTTCACACCAAACATGTTGACCCCATATAAGCCATACAAATTGACCTTGGTCTTATCTGACCAAAGAATTTGCTCCCAATATTCACCAGGCTTCTTTTCATCTTCTTTAGCAAAGTTTAATCTTTCAGTTTTATGCTGAAGAGCAAGCAAGTTTTTTTTCTTAGACACTGTCCATAGAGGTTCACATTCTGCAATGTCCTTTGCACTGACTGAACTGTAACAGGAACTCCCATTTCCATTGATAACCTCCTAATTACTGCTGCAACTGCTTTTGATTGTTAGTTGGTCACAAATCTTTCTGTATCCTTTTCTAAGATATTTAACATTTTCTGGCAATTGTTTCCATTTGGAACTATGATACAGACATGCAGATAGACACAGCCCATGGGTCCAAAATTAAGAAAATGCTGGCATTCACAGGTAATGTTATGACCACGCTCATGCAAATATTCATTTTTGTTTGAATGTTCACAGGTTTTCTAATTTGTGTGTCAGTGATCACATGTGTATTCACATTTATTGCATTGATTTCTACTTTAGGGCCTGTATTTTTAATATAGTCTTTCTAAAATATTTGTTTTTGAATGTCCATAAGAGGAAATACTCTACTTGTCATCTTAGAAATAATGCAATTATTGAGAAATTATACAATTTTGAATGATTTGACATTTAAGTGATATTGCACAGGGGTGTATTCACTTCTATAAAAAAATAACTTTGGAATTTTAATATGAGCACAAAAATAGAAGTGCTATTCCAAAAAACATTGGGACAGTATGGAAAATGAAAACAAACAAACAAACAAAAAGAGTCATTTGAAAATTAAATTCACCCTTTACTATACTGAAAACACATTATTAACACATTATTTGATGTTTTACTTTGTGAATTTAATGTATTTTTGAAAATATACACTCATTTCAAATCTTATGACTGCAACACGTTCCAAAAAAAGTTGTGACAGGGGCAATTTAGGACTAATAGCTATGTGACAAGTTGAAATAAGAAGGTGATGTAAAACAGGTAAGACAATGGTATAATCATTGTATATACAGTAAGGAGCCTCCATAAAAGGCCTAGTTCTTCAAGAGCAAGGATGGGTCGAGACTCGCAAATCTGCCAAAACATGCATCAGTGAATAATCCAACACTTTGAGAACAACATTCCCCAAAGACAAATCGGTAGTATTTTGGGCATTTCACCTTCTACAGTGCACAATATAATTAAAAGATTTAAGGAATCTGGTTAAATCTCGGTGCTTAAAGGGCAAGACAGGAAAAACACTTCTGAATGCAAGTGATCTCCGATTCCTCAGACGTCACTGTCTCACAAACTGTCATGAGTTTATAATTGATATCCTGACATGGGCTCAGGAATACTTTGGTAAACCTTTGTCAGGCAACACCATCTACAGGCTTTACTATGCAAAGCAGAAGCCATACATCAACACTGTCCAGAAGCACCGCTGACTTCTCTGGGCTCGGTCTCATCTGAGATGTACAGTAGCACAGTGGAAACGTGTTTTGTGGTCCGACAAGTCAACATTTTAAATAGTTTTTAAAAAAATCAGCCACCCTGTTCTACGGGCCAAAGAGGAAACAGAGTATCCAAGCTGTTATCAGCATCAGGTCCAAAAGCCAGCGTCTGTCATGGTATGGGGGTGTGTCAGTGCCCATGGCATGGGTAACTTGCACATCTGTGAGGGCACCATTAATTCAGAAAGATATGTATACATTTTGTTTACACAGTAGTAAGCAGTAGACTGTCCCAACTTTTTTTGGCATGTGTTGCAGTCATCAGTTTTTAAATGAGTCTATATTTTCAAAATACATTAAATTTACAAAGTAAAACGTCAAATAATGTGTTAATAACGTGTTTTCACTATAGTACAGGAATTGAATTAAGTTTTCAAATGACTGTTTTTTGCATTTTCCATACTGTCCCGACTTTTTCGGAATTGGGGTTGTAAGTGATGTTAAAGCACAATAGTGCAAATATTTTTGTGCTCTACTTTTAACCTTGGACATAGTTAGAACACTTTTATTAGTGCAGTATTGAATGCATATAATACATTAGACTATTTTCTTTATGCAATTTTTAGTCTGTTTAATTATACTTTACTTATTACCTATTATAATATTACTGTGCTGATAAATGAATATGAATAACCCTATATAACTTAGTTTTATAGTTCTACCCTTTAAATTTTATTGTATTTACAAGCAAATTTATTGGGAAAAAATATTAGGCTGCAAGGCAATAAACTAAATGATGAATGAGGGAGAAAAATGAACATGCAGTCCAAGACATAAAATATTACTCCAACAAAACAAATTCATTAATAATTTTATGCATCTTAGTAAGCTAGTAATTAAAACTAACCACAATATTATTCAGAAATAGTATTGTTTTCAGTATCATTTCATTATAAGACAAGACATTTACCTATCGCTCAGACAGTTCAGAACTAAAGTTGTTATTTATCATATTAAGGTAATTATGTACAAATGAATATTAATGAGGATTCATTGAGAAAAATAAGCTTTTGGATATTCAGGAATTAAAAAACAAATGTTTGGGATAGATTGATTTTAATGGAATGCTTTTTTTTTTTTTTTTATACAAATCACTATAATGTTGTGACTATAAACTGTAATTATAGAAATGCCCATTATTTTACTTTTTAAATAGAAATGATCTGTCTGCAAGAGGATGCTACTTTCTGTAAATTCATTTTATTCTCTTAGCATATTTTCACTGTATGCTTTCTATTATTTTTTTTTTTGAGCAGCTACAATTTTTATTGACCAGATATTTTTTTTATTTTTTTAATACATTCCTTAATAGCAAACAACAAATCCCCAAATTCAGAAATCGTAAATACAAATTTATTCTGAAATCCAGACATTTTAAGTAATATTTTATTTAAAAACTATATCTTATACCACTATTTTCCTCAACCTGTAAGTCATAGCCTTCTCTGTCTGTGTCTTTTGTTGGTTTATTTGTGTTTTAAAATGTAAATAATAGTCTATATTTAACTAACTCCATTATGCCGATGTTAACACTTGCTGGAAAAAAACATAATTTATGTAAGAACTTACCTGATAAATTAATTTCTTTTATATTGGCAAGAGTCCATGAGCTAGTGATGTATGGGATATACAATCCTACCAGGAGGGTCAAAGTTTCCCAAACCTCAAAATATCTATAAATACACCCCTCACCACACCCATAATTCAGTTTAACAAATAGCCAAGTAGTGGGGTGATTGAAAAAAGGAGTAAAAAGCATCCAAAAAAGGAACTGGAAATAATTGTGCTTTATACAAAAAATCATAACCACCATAAAAAGGGTGGGTCTCATGGACTCTTGCCAATATGAAAGAAATTAATTTATCAGGTAAGTTCTTACATAAATTATGTTTTCTTTCATGTAATTGGCAAGAGTTCATGGCTAGTGACATATGTGATAGCAATACTCAAGATGTGGAACTCCAGAGAAGAGTCACTAGAGAGGGAGGGATAAAAATAAAAACAGTCATTTTCCGCTGAAAAAATTAAATCCACACCCAAAAGAATAAGTTTTTCTCATAAATGCAAAGAAAAAACTTAAAACATAAGCAGAGGAATCAAACTGAAACAGCTGCCTGAAGAACGTTTCTACCAAAAACTGCTTCTGAAGAGGCAAATACATCAAAACAGTAGAATTTAGTAAATGTATGCAAAGAAGACCAAGTTGCTGCTTTGCAAATCTGATCAACTGAAGCTTAATTCTTAAAAGCCCATGAAGTGGAGACTGATCTAGTAGAATGAGCTGTGATTCTCTGAGGTGGGGCCTGATCCTACTCCAAATAAGCCTGTTGAATCAAAAGCTTTAACCAAGATGCCAAGGAAATGGCAGAAGCTTTCTGTCCTTTCCTAGAACCAGAAACAACAAATAGACTAGAAGTCTTCCTGAAATCTTTAGTAGCTTCCACATAATATTTCAGAGCTCTTACAACATCCAGAGAATGTAAGGATCTCTCCAAAGAATTCTTAGGATTAGTACACAAAGAGGGGACAAAAATGTCCCTATAATTATTGTTAGAATTCACAACCTTTGGTAGAAATTTAAATGAAGTCCGCAAAACTGCCTTATCCTGATGGAAAATCAGAAAAGGAGACTCACAAGAAAGAGCAGAAGAAATAGCCATAAGGAACAACACTTTCAAAGAAAGTAGTTTAATATCCAAGGAATGCATAGGCTCAAAAGGAGGAGCCTGTAAAGCCTTCAAAACCAAATTAAGACTCCAAGGAGGAGAAATTGATTTAATGACAGGCTTGATACGGACCAAATCCTGTACAAAACAGTGAATATCAGGAAGCTTAGCAATCTGTCTTTGAAACAAAACAGAAAGAGCAGAGATTTGTCCCTTCAAGGAGCTTGCAGACAAACTTGTATCCAAACCATCCTGAAGAAACTGTAAAATTCTAAGAATTCTAAAAGAATGCCAGGAGAATTTATGAGAAGAACACCATGAAATATAAGTCTTCCAGACTCGATAATAAATCTTCCTAGAGTCAGATTTACGGGCCTGTAACATAGTATCAATCACTTGAAACCTCTATGACTAAGCAATACGCGTTCAATTTCCATACCTTCAGATTAAATGATTTGAGATCCAGATGGAGACAGAAGGTCTGGTCTTAAAGGAAGTGGTCAAGGTTGGCAACTGGACATCCGGACAAGATCCGCATACCCAAACCTTTGAGGCCATGCTGGTGCTACCATAAACACAAACGTTTGTTCCATGATGATCTTGGAGATCACTCTTGGAAGAAGAACTAGAGGGAAGATATAAGCAGGTTGTTAAAACTAAGGAACTACTAACGCATCCACCCACTCCGTCTGAAGATACCTGGACAGGTACCTGGGAAGTTTCTTGTTTAGATGTGAAGCCATCAGATCTATTTCTGGAAGACCCCCACATCTGAACAATCTGAAAAAACACATCTGGATGGTGCGACCATTTCCCCGGATTTAAAGTCTAATGACTCAGATAATCCGCTTCCCAATTGTCTACACCTGGGATATGTACCGCAGAAATTAAACAGGATTCTGCCCAAGAAAGTATCTGAAATACTTATTTCATAGCTAGGGGACTGCGAGTCCCACCCTGATGATTGACATATGCCACAGTTGTGATATTGTCTGTCTGAAAACAAATAAACAGTTCTCTCTTCAACAGAGACCAAACCTGAAGAGCCCTGAAAATAGCACAGAGTTCTAAAATATGGATTGGTAACCTTGCCTCTTGAGATTTCCAAACCCCTTGTGCTGTTAGAGATCCCCAGACAGCTCCCCAACCTGAAAGACTTGCATCTGTTGTGATCACTGTTAAGGTTGGACAAACAAAAGAGGCCCCTTGAACTATACGATGGTGATCTAACCACCAAGTCAGAGAGAGTCGAACATTGGGATTTAAGGATATTAATTGTGATATCTTTGTATAATCCCAGCACCATTGATTCAGCATACAAAGCTGGAAAGGTCTCATATGAAAACAAGCAAAGGTGATCGCGTACAATGCTGCAGTCATGAGACCTAAAACATCCATGCACATAGCTACTGAAGGGAATGATTGAGACTGAAGGTTCCAACAAGCTGACACCAATTTTATTTGTCTCTTGTCTGTTAGAGACAGGGTCATAAACACTGAATCTATCTGGAAACCTAAAAAAGATGACCCTTGTCTGAGGAATCAAGAAACTCTTTGGTAAATTGATCCTCCAACCATGTCTTCGAAGAAGCAACACTAGTTGATTTGTGTGAGATTCGGCAGAATGTAAAGACTGAGCTAGTACCAAGATATCGTCCAAATAAGGAAACATCGCAATACCCTGTTCTCTGATTACAGAGAGTAGGGCACCGAGAACCTTTGAAAAAATCCTTGAAGCTGTCGCTAGGCCAAATGGAAGAGCGACAAATTGGTAATGCTTGTCTAGAAAAGAGAATCTCAGAAACACATAGTGGTCTGGATGAATCGGAATATGAAGATATGCATCCTGTAAGTCTATCATGGACATATAATGACCTTGCTGAGCAAAAGGCAGAATAGTCCTTATAGTCACCATTTTGAAAGTTGGCACTCTTGCAAAACGATTCAAAATTTTCAGATCCAGAACTGGCCTGAATGAATTTACTTTCTTTGGGACAATAAACAGATTTGAATAAAACCCCAGACCCTGTTCCTGGAACAGAACTGGTATGATTACCCCTGAAAGCTCTAGATCTGAAACACACTTCACAAAAGCCTGAGCCTTCCCTGGATTTGCTGGGATGCGTGAGCGAAAAAATCTTCTCACAGGAGGTCTTACACTTAATCCTATTCAATACCCTTGAGAGACAATACTCAGAATCCACTGATTTTGGACAGAATCTGCCCAAATGTTTTGGAAAAATTTTAATCTGCCCCCCACCAGCTGAGCTAGAATGAGGGCCGCACCTTCATGCAGACTTGGGGGCTGGCTTTGGTTTCTTAAACGGCTTTGATTTATTCCAACTTGAAGAAGTTTTCAATTGGAACCAGATTCTTTGGGGGAAGGTTTGACTTTCTGTTCCTTATTCTGTTGAAAAGAACGAAAACGATTAGAAGCTTTAGATTTACCCTTAGATCTCTTATCCTGAGGTAAAAAAAAATCCCTTCCCCCAGTGACAGTTGAAATAATCGAATCCAACTGAGAACCAAACAAATTGTTACCTTGGAAAGAAAGAGATAGTCATCTAGACTTAGATACCATGTAGCATTCCAATATTTTAGCCACAAAGCTCTTCTAGCTAAAATAGCTAAAGCCATAGATCTAACATCAATTTTGATGATATAAAAAATGGCATCACAGATAAAATGATTAGCATGTTGAAGCAAGCGAACAATGCTAGACAAATCAGGGTCTGTTTCCTGTTGCGCTAAGCTTTCCAACCAAAAAGATGATGTAGCTGCAACATCAGCCATAGAAATGGCAGACCTGAGAAGATAGCCATAATATAAATAAGCTTTCCTTAGATAAGATTCAAGTCTCCTATCTAAAGGGTCCTTAACCCCTTAACGACCGAGGACGTGCAGGGTACATCCTCAAAAAAAGGCAGTTAACGCCTGATGACATACCCTGCACGTCCTCGGTCTGGAAAGCAGCTGTAAGCAATCCTGCTCACTTCCAGCTGCTTTCCGGTTATTGCAATGATGCCTCGATATCGAGGCATCCTGCAATAACCATTTTTAGCCATCTGATGCAGACAGAGCAACTCTGTGGCCCTCTCTGCACCGGACATAGACGGCTAAGTACGTTGGTGGGTGGGAGCCGGTGTGGGAGGCGGGTGGCGGCCATCGATGGCCTTGGTGATGCGGAGGTGGGCGGGATCGTGGGCGGGGATGACCGGGGGCACGCACAGAAGCGTGCACGGTGAGTCGGGGGCGGGCGCGTGCAGGGGGAAGGAGCGGGTGGGAACCGCTACACTACAGAAAAATTTTAGTTAGAAGTGGGGAAAAAGGAGGAGATTTTATTTGAATTAATGATCATTTTGGCTTCTGGGGTGTTGGTCTGTGGGGGGGAAGCTACACTACAGAAAAAAATAAAAACAAAATAATAAAAAAACATTTTTTTTTGCAAACTTTTTTGCAAACTGGGTACTGGCAGACAGCTGCCAGTACCCAAGATGGCCCCCACTAAGGCAGAGTGGGAGGGTTAGAGAGTTGTTTTGGGGGGGGATCAGGGAGGTTGGGGGCTAAGGGGGATCCTACATAGCAGCATATGTAAATATGCTAAAAAATATTCAAAGATACCTTTTATTTTAGTACTGGGAGACTTTCTGCCAGTACTTAAGATGGCGGGGACAATTGTGGGGTGGGGGAGGGAAGGGAGCTGTTTGGGAGGGATCAGGTGTGATTTGTCAGGTGGGATGCTGATCTCTACACTAAAGCTAAAATTAACCCTGCAAGCTCCCTATAAACTACCTAATTAACCCCTTCACTGCTAGCCATAATACACGTGTGATGCGCAGCAGCATTTAGCGGCCTTCTAATTACCAAAAAAGCAATGCCAAAGACATATATGTCTGCTATTTCTGAACAAGCTGTTTGTAAATAATTTTAGTGAGAAACCCAAAGTTTGTGAAAAAGTTTGTGAAAAAGTGAACTCCCTACAAGCTCCCTAATTAACCCCTTCACTGCTGGGCATAATACATGTGTGTTGTACAGAGGCATTTAGCGACCTTCTAATTACCAAAAAGCAACGCCAAAGCCATACATGTCTGCTATTTCTGAAGAAAGGGGATCCCAGAGAAGCATTTACAACCATTTGAGCCATAATTGCACAAGCTGTTTGTAAATAATTTCAGTGAGAAACCTAAAATTGTGATAATTTTAACGTTTTTTTTTAATTTGATCGCATTTGGCGGTGAAATGTTGGCATGAAATATACCAAAATGAGCCTAGAGCAATACTTGGGGTTATTACACTACACTAAAGCTAAAATTAACTCTAGAAGCTCCCTACATGCTCCCTAATTAACCCCTTCACTGCTGGGCATAATACACGTGTGGTGCGCAGTGGCATTTAGCAGCCTTCTAATTACCAAAAAGCAAAGCCAAAGCCATATATGTCTGCTATTTATGAACAAAGAGGATCCCAGAGAAGCATTTACAACCATTTATGCCATAATTGCACAAGCTGTTTGTAAATAATTTTAGTGAGAAACCTAAAGTTTGTGAAAAAATTTGTGAAAAAGTGAACAATTTTTTTTATTTAATCGCATTTGGCAGTGAAATGGTGGCATGAAATATGCCAAAATGGGTTTAGATCAATACTTTGGGAAGTCTTCTAAAGAAAAATATATACATGTCAATGGATATTCAGGGATTCCTGAAATATTTTAGTGTCTCAATGTAACTATCTTCCATAGGGATAGTAGTACGTTTAGCAAGAGTAAAAATAGCCCCATCCACTTTGGGGTTTTTTTCCCCAAAACTCCAATCTAACTGCTGGCAAAGGATACAACTTTTTGAACCTAGAAGAAGGAATAAAAGAAGTACCAGGCCTATTCCATTACTTTGAAATCATATCAGAAATAGCATCAGGAACTGGAAAAACCTCTGGAGTAACCACAGGAGGTTTATAAACAGAATTTAAACGTTTACTAGTTTTAGTTTTAAGAAGACTAGTTTCCTCAATATCCAAAGTAATCAACACCTCTTTTAACAAGGAACAAATATACTCCATCTTAAAGATATAAGAAGATTTGTCAGTGTCAATATCGGAGGTAGGATCTTCTGAATAAGATAGATCCTCATCAGAGGAGGATAATTCAGTATGTTGTCGGTCATTTGAAATTTCATCAACTCTATGAGTAGTTTTAAAAGACCTTTTACATTTATTAGAAGGCAGAATAGCAGACAAAGCATTCTGAATCGCATCAGCAATAGAATGTTTTATATTCACAGGGATATCATGTACATTAGACGCTGAAGGAACAACAGACATTGTACTAGTACTGATGGATACATTTTCTGCATGTGAAAGCTTATCATGATATAATCTCCGCTAACTTACAACAGATACACTTATCATTGGTAGAACTGTTATCATGCAGCAGGAATCCAACAGTGGATTCTGAGATAGGATCAGATTGAGACATCTGGCAAATGTAAGAGAAAAAACAACATATAAAGCAAGATTATCAATTTCCTTAAATGACAGTTTCAGGAGTGGGAAAAAAATGCAAACAGCATAGCCCTCTGAGCATAGAAAAAAGTCAAGGAGCATATAGGAAGTGGGGTTTAAATAAATAATTTATTTGGCGCAAAGTATGACGCACAACACAAAATAATTTTTTTGGCGCTAACAACATCTGGAAATGACGCAACTCGCGTCATGGCAGAAACAACCTTGTGCAAGGAAACCTGGCGTCAACTAAGATGCCGGAAATTACGAATTTGCATCATGGAACCTACCTCTGCGCCAAAAAAATTTGCTCCATGTATGATGCAATAAATATCAGCATTTTGCGACCTTGCGAACCTAATTTTGCCTGCGAAAACTAATGAAAAAGCAGTCAATTTGAAGAAGAGACTATACCCCAGGTAAGAAAAAATAACTTCCTAAATTTATTTTCCCAATTTTGAAACTGATAGGCTGTAAAAGGAAATATACTGTACATAAACCTGACTCATGGCAAATATAAGTACGATACATATATTTAGAACTTTAAATACATAAAGTGCCAAACCATAGCTGAGAGTGTCTTAAGTAATAAAAACATACTTACCGAAAGACACCCATCCACATATAGCAGATAGCCAAACCAGTACTGAAACAGTAAGAGTAGAGGTATCAGAATATGAGAGTATATCGTCGATCTGAAAAGGGAGGTAGGAGATGAATCTCTATGACCGATAACAGAGAACCTTTGACAAGATTTCATGTGAGGAAAACCATAAAATCAATAGGCGATATTCTCTTCACATCCCTCTGACATTCACTGTACTCTGAGAAGAATCAGGCTTCAAAATGCTGAGAAGCGCATATCACAGAAGAAAATCAAGCACAAACTTACTTCACCACCTCCATAGGGAGGCAAAGTTTGTAAAACTGAATTGTGGGTGTGGTGAGGGGTGTATTTATAGGCATTTTGAGGTTTGGGAAACTTTGCCCCTCCTGGTAGGATTGTATATCCCATACATCACTAGCTCATAGACTCTTGCCAATTACATGAAAGAAAATTAAATCATACGATTATTAATGTGATCACGTGACTTCAAGGCTAGGATTGGATCATGGCGAACTGCCTATGTTGCTGCTAGGCACACCCCCAGTCCAATTGTTCATCTCCTAAAAGGAGGAGGCTGCAGGATGCCATATAAGTTTGGACGTTCCATGCCGTACTAATATCGCTGGGATTTAATGCCAAATATTACCTTTCTGATTACAGTACTTCTGATGGTACTGTGTATAAGGGATGGGCGAATGTGTTTATATCCGAATTCAAATGCTAGGACGAATGTTATTGTAGAAATTCGATTTACATAATAGAATGTTGATAAGAATGAATATTCTTAAAAATTCGATTTTCGAATGTTATTTACAGTTTTCAAATGTCACATTTGAATTCGAATAACACAAAATTCTAAAATCGATTCGAACGAACAAATGTATCAAAATTCATTTTAAATTTCAAATTTTTAGAAACATTCGCCCATCCCTATTGTGTATACAAAAGTATTACAAATTATATACAACTTTATTTAGGTAACTGTCACGCTCGGCCGCTGGGAAGCTCCAGCTGTCCTCTCTGTGTGCTTGATTGACAGGTAGTCTGAGCCGCCCCTTCCTGATGATGTCACTACCAGGCTTTTTATTCCGGGCTTCCTGTTTCTTCAGTGCCCGTTTGTTTGTTACTCTTTGTGGCTCCTGTGAGGACTTTGCTGTGGAATCTCTCTAACTGCCAAACTCTGCAAAGACTGACTATCCTGGGTTAATCCTCTACTTCCTGATAACTTGTTGCCAAACATTGCAAGTACTATTTATGCTGTGAATCTCTCAATCTGCTTGTTTACCTGTTGCCAAAACTCTGCAAATACTGTTTACTCAGTGTAAACCTTCAAACTGCTTGATATCCTGTTGCCAAACATTGCAAAGACTGATTATTCTGTGAAACTCTCAAACTGCATGTTTACCTTTTGTCAAAACTCTGCAAATACTGTTAATTTAGTGTAAACCTTCAAACTGCTTGATATCCTGTTGCCAAACATTGCAAAGACTGTTTATTCTGTGAAACTCTCAAACTGCATGTTTACCTGTTGCCAATACTCTGCAAATACTGTTAATTCAGTGTAAACCTTCAAACTGCTTGATATCCTGTTGCCAAACATTGCAAAGACTGTCTATTCTGTGAAACTGTCAAACTGCATGACAACCTGTTGCCAATCCCTGCAAGTACTGATTAATCTGTATTAACCCTCAAACTACCTGTTATCCTGTTATCTAACTCTGCATGTACTGACTATTCAGTATAAACCTACAAACTGCCTGATAACCTCTTCAAGGACTGACTACACAGTATTAACCCTCAAACTGCCTGATAAGTTACCTACTCCTGCATTATTAACTGTTTCTTGTTTACCCTTCCTCTGTCTGAGTATAAGTGACTATCCCTGCTCTCCTGATTCTGTGGAAGACTTTTCCTGTAACCAGTTCCTTACTCAGAAGTCTATTTGGCTGATATCTTGAATTACTTTGGACTCAGGTTAACCCTGCTCCATATCGTGAGTACATTGTTTTTTAGAGGTTGTCGTGGGGTTTTGTTTAAGTTCGCCCTAGCATTTGGACTTTTCCTAGCCTGACAGTAACATGTATAAGCTGTTTTATGACATGTAAATATTGCCTAAATGATATAAGATATTGTTGATTTGATTTGGTTCCATCCCCCCATTTTACAGATGCAAATATTCCAAAATCCAGATGATTTTTAAATCCAAACCTTTTCCAGTCCCAAGCATTAGGGTTAAAGGGGTTTATATCTATATTAACAAAAAATAATAGTAATAGATGAGGCAGAGATTAAAATAAAGAATATAATAGGCATTTAATTTTATTTTTTGAATATAAAAATAAAATAATTCAGTAAGGTCTTTTTATATTGAAAAGGAGGCTTGTTCCTCTCCACCAATGAATACGTATGATATGCATTCTACACAGAATTTAATTAATAAACTCTTAAAAATAAAATGCAAGGTCCTCTTCCTACAGTATCTAGCTGTGTTCTTCCTTTTTTTAAGCACTTTCATTTTAATATACTGCCATTTAATATATTTTGTAATCCTTTTTGCTGATTTAGTTCAAATCATGCAAGTTATGATACAAAGAGCTCCTACTACAAAGGCAAAGACAACTCTAATATAATATAATATAAAATGTATATATAAAATATAAATGAGATTGAAATATATCTAAAAATATTTAATGAACATTAAAAATGACAATAACACAATATTGTTAAATGAAAGCACACGCATGAAATAGTCACTGTATGGTTAGTCCTCTGATATAAAAGTTCCAAAATGATCCTCTGTGTGATGATGTGATCCCAGAGCAAATTAAATTCCTATAATGTTGAGTAGAAAGTGTCAAAGACTTTTATCCTTAAAAATGGTGGTGTAAACGTGAATAAAGGGTATAAATCCAATCTCGTGGTAAAAAATAACAAAAAAGTCTTGGGCACACAGGATCTTTTCTACAGCATTCTCCATTTATAAAAATTCCAAAAGAGTTGTAGGAGGTGAATGCAGGCAGCACAACTTTGGTAAAAAGTAAAAATAAGTTTTATTCAATCATTTAAAATTGATACAAGCACAGATACAAGTGTTACCCAAACACACAGGGGAAAAATACTTCCTTCCGACACGTTTCCTGCTCAAACTGAGCACTTCATCAGGGATGGCAGGTGTCTCACTTCCAAACTATTTATTGGAGTTGAACGACTTAACCCTTTATGTACTAAATTCAAGAATTAAATGTTCAGTTCATCTTTTCAACAAATGTTGTTGCTGAACAAGGATCAAATGTCTTCAACTTCAACAAATCTCACCATTTTCCAACATAAATGTTACATTAGTTACTACAATATTTACATTAATTTACATTAACTTTCCAATTTGTTTGCAATTTAAACAATAGGGAAAGTTGCTGTGCAGGAAGAAAGTACTTCTCAATGTGTTGAACCACTTCTAAGTGAATAGTACCCTCTAAGAGAAATATTTATGACCTATAAATGTATCGGTTTGTTTGTGTAACCGTATTATTTAATGACAAATTATAAATGCGAACTGTTTTTGTTCATATATTAAGTTTCGCTATATATAGATTCACGTACCTACCCAAAACACATCTCATAAAATATGCAGTTTCATAGTGTCTAAATTCAGGTGAATCATATTACCTTGATACATCAAATAACAGAATGAGTTAATAGTGACAGAGTGCCAAATAGAATATCTGGAGGAGATAGACTAGCGAAACTAAATAAAAAAGAGGCCTTTTGGATTCACAAGTTAAGAACTGGATTTCCCAATGGAATGAATAAAATCTGGGACTTGCAGCTATACACTGGCAATTAATTAATTACAATGAAAAAGTGTATATATATTACAGCAATAGAAAGATTTTATTCAGATAGTCTATCGCAATTTTTCTTAACCTGCATATTTGTTTATAATACTATTTGCTATTTGTTTTTTGCCTCCTACTATATATATGATCAATTCTATCATTAATATATAGGAAGTCTTTTTCTCTATATGTGGTGACTTAATCATATTATAGAGACATAGAGCTAGCTCCCAGTGAAATAAACACACAAGTTATCTTTACATCTAAACTTACAATCTACATAAATCGATTAACATCACTATTAATTCATTCTATTTTTCTATGCAACAAAGGTAATGATAGAGCTAGCTCCCAGTGAAATAAATATACAAGTTATCTTTACATCTAAACTTAAAATCTATATAAATCGATTAACAGAGATTTGTTGAAGTTGAAGACATTTGATCCTTGTTCAGTAACAACATTTGTTGAAAAGATGAACTGAACATTTAATTCTTGAATTTAGTACATAAAGGGTTAAGTCGTTCAACTCCAATAAATAGTTTGGAAGGGAGACACCTGCCATCCCTGATGAAGTGCTCAGTTTGAGCAGGAAACGCGTCGGAAGGCAGTCTTTTTCCCCTGTGTTTTTGGGTAACACTTGTATCTGTGCTTGTATCAATTTTAAATGATTGAATAAAACTTATTTTTACTTTTTACCAAAGTTGTGCTGCCTGCATTCACCTCCTACAACTCTTTTGGAATTTTTATGCATTATATCAGAGTAAAGGAAACGCTGAGGAGAGGTGAATGCAACCTATGACCTGTGTTTCTTTCCAAGCAACTAAAGCCTGCATAGCAGGCAATCACTGAGCTACCCTGCAGGTGTGCTCAGCGTGTGTGGACAACTAGGAGAAATCGACACGGACAAGATCATTCACCACATACATTGAAATTTGCCCTTCCTGCGGTGAGTAGGACCGGAATTAATAATATTATTCACTGTGATTGTTAAGTCAGTCGTTCTGATACCGGTGTGGGGACTGTGTATTGTGGTACAAGTACTGATCTCTAATGAAATTAGGAGGATATATATCTGAATACACACACGCTACTAAAAGGATACCACATCTGTGATGAATATATGCTAGTGGATGCCGTTTTTTTCAATAATAATACGTTATTAAATTGATTATACAAACATACCATTGTGTTGCACCACTGGAGTTTATATAATAACATAGTGCTTGCTGATTATTATTGTCTTGGAACATTACGAAACCATTGTCATTAAATATTCCATGGGACCCATTGCTGTTGCTGTTTAGAGTCTGGTGTATGAGTGTTGGTTGTTCTCCATTTATACACAGGGATCACAATTTAGGAGACATTTGTTTTTCTACTGAATTTTAGGGCTATTTTTTTTTTTTTAAAAATTCTTAATTTTTTTCACTTTTTATTCACTTTGTATCACTACTTAGTGTTTTTGCATTTTTTATTGTTCAATGTTTTTACATTTTTTATCAAATTTTTTTCATCATTTCTAATACCATTCATTTTTCTTTTTTGTTATATTCAGATATATTCAGATCATATTAGTTCAAATCATGCAATAGGAATGGTTATTTGCCCCAATGGTTAAGAATTTAAATCAGCCAATCGAAATAACTGAGATTAGGGATCTTTGAGGTAGGGGAATTTTTCATAAGGGGGTACGCAGTTAGAGGATTCATAGTGAGAATGTTTGCAATAGGGTATTATGGTTAGGTGTTAATAAAAGTTGGAGCAGAATTTTTACATTGGGGTTTGGCAGTTAGGGAGCCAATAATGGGAGCAGATTTTTTTTTTTGGTGGGTTATGACAGTTGGGGGGTTGATAGCAGGGAAACAAGAAAAACAAACCAGGCCACTGCAAATCCCTGCGTGTATGAGAGGAAGCCGGCCGCCGCCGGAACTGTAGGGGGAGTTACACACAGACCCGTGAGGTGCAAGCTAGACGTGGCTAAGCGAAAGCCACAAAAAGTACCAAGGAACAAGATTGAGCTACACTCGGGAGGCACAGTGTTAAAATAAAATCACTGTTTATTGAAAAATTATTTTAAAACAAGAGCACAGAACAGGAATAATCCTTACGTGTTTCATGCCTCAAATGGACACTTAATCATAGGAATAGGTGATTTAACTTAACACTCCCTTCTTAAAGGGAAATGTGGCCAATCGAATCCCTATAAAATAATTTAAAAAGACATACACACTATGAAAAAACATGCCTGATTTGACATGGTAATGTAGTACATACGATGTCAGGAAAAGACCTAGCAACATAAATGCTTATTTTCTAATGCAAATATGTTACAGTATAAAATCAGTGTAACAATATATAAGCATTAATAACAAGATGAAGAATTTATACAAATATATACTGAGCATTGCTTAATAATTCTATCATATATAGCAAGAATAGATTGTCATATTTCAATAAGTTATCAAAAAAATACACATATGTATATCAATGTATATGTGATGGATAGAGAAACAAGTATATGTCTACAATTTGAGCCCTGTAATCAATTAAAATGAACCTATAATGAAAAATATATATATATATGATCTAAATGTATCCTTTATCTTCCTACGTCTTCTTGCTGAATGACTGTTCCTTTAAATGACGTCATCTAAGATGGCCTCCCTTAGATTCCAATTGGCTGATATAATTCTATCAGCCAATCGGAATTAAGGTTGAAAAAATCCTTTTGGCTGATGCCATCAGCCAATTGGATTGAACTTCAATCCTATTGGCTGATCCAATAAGCCAATAGGATTGAGCTTGCATTCTATTGGATATTCCAATCAGCCAATAGAATGTGAGCTCAATGCAGAAATATCTAGAAAGGGAAAATAATGCAAAATACTAAATTAGTTACACATTTTAAACTATAATGCTCCCAAAAACACCATAATTCTGCCCAAACAATTTAAATAAAATAGATGAAGTCCATAGATAAGGGGCAATATAGGGTAATTCCCCAAATATAATGAAAAATACATATTATAGGAAAACCCAGTTATTATTACTTTAATTCATTCCTTTTGCGTGTACAAAGGTATATCCACATAGTTTCTATTAGTAAAAGAATGTTAATAGGATCACCTTCCCTGATTCCCAATTTTACCTGTTCTAAATCCCAACATGTTAGGCAATTTTCATTCCAATTGTGATAAGTGTAAAAGTGCCTGGCGACTGATGTTATTTGTTTGTCTTTATCAATTTCTTTCTGAGCATTTCTGATGTTGGACAAATGCTCAATTATTCTAGTTCCAAGATTACTAGTAGATATATTGTCTGATGTTATGTTTGTGCACAAACCAATCCATAATCATACTGTATGTTCACATTCTCTACAATGGCCAAAGAGAATGGAACCTTTAAATAGTGTACGCCTACTATAATATCTCTCATAGCGACTTCTTACAAATTTATCTTTGAGGTTAAGTCCTCTTCTGTAGGTAATAGTAGGAGATTCTGGAATGATAGCGCTAGTAGTAGGGTCATTCTTAAGTATATGCCAATATTTTGACTAGATGGATTAAACCTTGTGGGAATGTGCAGAATATGGTGTAGTGAATCTTATCACTTCACTATCACTATTAGAGTTCTTAACCTTACAAGTGAATATTTCATTCCTGTTGTACCTCAATGATATTTGATATTCTCTACACAAAGACCCAAATAACCTCTAGAACCTTTCTCTCAAATTATTTGCTGCTTGATTAAAAGAACATATTTAGGAGCAGTTCCTCCTCAATCTTAAGTATTCTCCAACAGGTAGACTTCTAATAGTTAAAGGTGTCTGTTTGCTTCTAGCCAATAGTGTGCAATTGGTAGCACTGAGTTTTCTGTAGGCCTCTGTTTTGATTTCATAGGTATCAAATATAGAAATGACAATGTCCAGAAAATTAACACTTTGCCAATCATAATGTACAGTAAATTTTAAGCTCATACTGGGCCCAATTACAAGTTTTGCGGTACAGCTATACCGCTGAAAAATTGGCCTCTGCTCGCAGAATGGCAGGTCTCCCGTACTACCATTTGCTGCGGTACAGCTATACCGCAATCATTTTAGCCTGTACCGCTTTAGGGTTAGGTTAATTTAAAATTTTACTTTTAATAGCTTAACATAATTTAGTAAAATGACAGCAGCAAAAAAAAAATATATCTGAGTTTTTTGCTGGCCTGACAGAAAAAAAGGGTATAAAACACTTCTCAGTTTAGATGATTTAGTATTGGTAATTAAGGTAAGTTACACCTTTTAGTAAGAATGAGTGAGAATCTCATTCAGTGTACAGCTTGCCAATTGTTTGCATCACTGTAGCAGCCACTTAAGGGATTATATGTTTGTGGCAAGTGTGAGCATATTGTCTCATTAGAAACTCGTATTAGAGCTCTGAAGGAACGAATTGCAACACTGCATGAAATTCAGACACTTGAAAGGGAAATGGATAGGACTGAGCTGGTTGTTAATGGTTCTAGCAGTGGGAATGGGGAGGATTCAGATGATGAGACTCCATAATCTAGCTGGGTTACAGTCAGAGGGCGAAGTAAAGGTAAGCGGAAGAGATGGGCCAGATCTGAGCTGGTACACCCCAACAGATTTGCCAGATAAAGTGAAGATTTGGGGGATATCAGTTCACGGTTGTCAGTGTCAGAGAGGGCTGTGTTGCCTAGTATAGTGAACAGTCGTGGAAGAGGAGCATACTACTGTGGGCAGTCCTTCAGACATGGTAGAGGGGCATACTATAGTTAACAGTACTTCAGTCATGGAAGAGGGGCATACAAGTCAGGGCCTGAGGCAGATGTTGGTGGTAGGAGACTCTATTATTAGGAAGGTTGATAGGGTAATTTGTCATCCAGACCCTTTAAATAGAACAGTTTGCTGTCTTCCAGGGGCTTGTGTTAGGCATATTGTGGAGCGTATTGATACATTGTTAGAGGGATGTGGGTCTGATGCTGCAGTCATGGTACATATTGGTACTAATGAAGGAATCAGCAGGAGATGGAGAGTCCTAAAAAACTTACTTCAGGTAGTTAGGTAGCAAGCTTAAAGCAAGGACCTCCAAAGTAATATTTTCACAGATATTGCCAGTGCTGTGTGCTTACTCAGTAAGGCAGAAGGAGCTAAGGTCTGTTAATTAATGGTTAAAAACATGGTGTAAAAATGAGGGGTTTGACTTTTTAGAGCACTGGGCTGACATTTCACTTGGGTACAATTTGTACAGTAAGGATGGATTGCACCTGAATGACATGGGTGCAGGTGTGTTGGGGAAAAGGATGGTAGTACGTTTAGAGCATCTTTTAAACTAGGCAATGGGGGGGGGGTCAGTTAGAACACAATAGAACAGAGAGATTAGTCTGTGAATATGTCACTCCTGTAATATCTCAAGGAAGGGATGACTTAAGAATTGTCACATTAAAAAGTATGGAGGAAAGCACATGAAAATTAAATGTATGACAACAAATGCAAGAAGCATGACAGGCAAAATGGGGGAGCTGGAGCTCTTAGTTGCAGAAGAGGACTATGGTGTTATCAGTATAACTGAAACTTGGTGGGGTGATTCACATGACTGGGCAGTTAACTTAGAGGTTATACTTTATTTAGGAGGGACAGGAATAATATGAAGGGTGGAGGAATCTGCATAAACCTAACCTTAAACCTACAATAAGGGAAGATATTTATGATACAGGCGACAATGTAGAGACCCTGTGGGTGGAAATAAAGGGGGGGGGAAAAATTCTAAAAAAGTAATACTAGGAACATGCTACAAGCCCCCCAACATTAGTGACCTGAAAGAAACTCAACTACTAATGCAAATAGGTAAGGCTGCTAATAACAGTGCTGTAATTATGGGAGATTTTAACTACCCTGATATAAACTTGGCCAATGAAACTAGCAATTCAGCTAAGGGGGATAGATTTTTAAATGTTCTCAGGGATAGCTTCTTGTAACAATTAATAGAGGAGCCAACTAGGAGTAACGCTATATTGGATTTAGTGCTATCAAACAATACAGATATAGGGGCCTATTTATCATGATGCGAGTGGACATGATCCGATACCGCCCCCTGCAGATTCACAGCCAATTGGCCGTTAGCAGGGGGTGTCAATCAACCCGATCGTGTTGGATCTGGTTGATTTTCGGCAATATCTGTCTCAGAGCTTGATAAATATGCCCCAAAATATGAAACATAGAAGTCAAAGAACATTTGGGTAACAGTGATCATAACATGGTCACATTTGAAATCTCTTTTCATAAGCAGTGTCTTAAAGGTTTAACTAAGACTTTTAATGTTAAGAAAGCAAAATTCAACAATTTAAGGAAATCATGAAATAACATAAATTTAGACAAACTATTCTCTAATAAAAATACAGAGGATAAATAGATAACATTTAAAACTTTGTTAAATAAATATACATATCAACAAATACCATATGGTTATAAAAATAAAAATAAAAAATCCAAGCCAATGTGGCTAAATAAAAATGTGTTAAGAGAAATTAGGAAAAAATGTAGGGCATTTAAATTATTCAAAGAAAATAGTACAGACTCAACATTCCATATTTATAAGGAATGTAACAAAGCATGCAAAAAAGCAATCAAATTAGCCAAAATTGAAAATGAAAAATGAACTGCAAAGTCTAACCCTAAAAGGTTCTTTAAGTACATAAATAGCAAAAAATCTAAGAAAGACAATATAGATACATTAAAATGTGTGGAGGGTAGCATGATTAACAGTGACAGGGAGAAGGCTGAGGTACTAAACCAGATTTTTTTCTTCAGTATACACAAGAGAGGAACCATTGGATGATACTTTGGAACAAAATAGAATATGCCAACCCATACCATTAACTGGGTTATGTAGAGAGGATATCAGGAAAAAATGGGATAATATTAAGGTAAATAAAATTCAGGCCCAGATGGAATACACCCAAGGGTGTTAAGGGAATTTAGCACTGTTATAGACAAAACTCTACTCTTAATTTTTCAAGACTCATTATCCTCAGGCATGGTACCCCAGGATTGGCGTAAAGCTGATGTGGTGCCACTCTTCAAATAGGGAAGCAGGGATGATCCAGGAAGCTATAGACCTGTTAGTCCGATATCAATAGTGGGGAAGATATTTGAAGGGATTATATTGATGAGCATATTCGTGTAAACAGGATTATGAGTTCTAATCAGCACGGTTTTATGAGAAATAGATCATGTCAAACTAATCTAATTAGATTCTATGAGGAAGTAAGTAAAAATATAGATAAAGGGGAATCAGTTGATGTGATATACTTATATTTTGAAAAGACGTTTGATACAGTGCCACATGAGAGATTAATGCACACAATTAAGGGACTGGGAATAGCTGAAAATATTAGCTCATGGACAAATAACTGGACAAATAACTGGATAAATAACTGGATAAAAGATAGCAATGAGTAGTAGTAAATGAATCATACTCAGATTGAACAAAGGTAATCAGTGGAGTCCCCCAGGGATCAGTACTGGGCCCTGTTCTTTTTAATATTTTTATAAATGACTTGGAGCAAGGATTAAATAGCGACATTTCTATTTTTACAGATGATACTAAGTTAAGTAAGGTCATTAGGTCAGAGCAGGATGAACTTTCGTTACAAAGGGATCTGCAAAAAATTAGAAGTATGTGTAGGTAAATGGAAAATTAGATTTAATACGGGAAAATGCAAGGTTCTACATTTTGGAAGTAAAAAAAAGCAGGCAAAGTATTATTTAAATGGGACAAGATTTAGCCAAACACAGAAGGAAAGGGATTTGGAGGTAGTAAAAGATAACAAGCTAAAGATGGCTGCACAATGCAGGGCAGCGGCTTCAAAGGCTAATAAGATACTAGCATGTATTAAAAGAGGCATTGATTCAAGGGAGGAAAGCATAATTCTGTCACTATTTAAAGCCCTGGCAAGACCTCACCTTGAGAGGTGACATGGTTTCTTTATATAAATATAATCAAGGCCCATATACAGAGATGGCAGAAGCTCTGTTTATTCCAAGAAAATAGTTTGTGACAAGTGGTCACAATTTAAGGTTGAAGGAAAGGAGTTTTAATCTCCTGCAACGGAAACATTTTTTCACTGTAAGAGCAATACAATTGTGGAACTCATTACCAAAGGAGGTAGTGAATGCCAATACCCTAGATACATTTAAAAATAGTTTGGATACATTTCTGTCTATAAACAAAATGCATAGATATGATTGCTAGTATTAAATGGGTCACCTTTTAGTGGGATTATTTAAGTTTAACTGGAGCTTTTTGTAAGCATTTTAGATTTGTATAGGTTGAACTCGATGGACTTCGGTCTTTTTCAACCTCATCTACTATGTTACTATGTTACACTATTGCTAAATGCCGTCAGTGGTGGGGGAACGCTATTGAAGGGGGTGGTAATGTTGTAATAGTGGTCTAATAATTGAAAGTGACTGATATAGTAATGAATTACCGTTTTGTTCCCCTGAGTAGGGGTATTGCCAGCGGACAATAAGTTTCAACCCCCTCCCATCCTTCCCTCCTATCCCAGCAGAAACATATTGTAAATATCTGTTAATTTATTTTAAGTCAGAGCAAACAGAGAGCTAATAAGACATCAACAGATTCCCCTGCTGCTGTCATTTTACTGAATTATGTTAACCTATTAAAAGTAAAATTTTAAATTAAACCCTTTCTTTATGTGCTAATAAGAGCATTATTTCCTCACCTATTCATTATAGGTTTATTTTGTGTATTGTACATATATGCTCACAAGCACACTTCAGACTGCTCACCTCCAAACAATTCATACAAGGTAAGCATGAAGAGTAAATCAATTTGAACTATATTAGGACTTTTTCTTTTTTTGCTTATTGAAAAATTAAACCAAATCTAATACCCCAATAAAAAAGCCACCCCAAAATAAAAACACCCCCTAATCTAACAATAAACTACCAATTTTTAGGGCATTGTCCTAAGTTAAACATCTCTTTTATATAAAAAAAATTACAAGTACCCCCTAACAGTAAAATACCCTCCCAACCCCCCCAAAAACCTGAGTCTAAAAATAACCTAAGCTACCCATTGCCTCTAAAGGGGCATTTGTATGGGCAAAAAATATACTCACAGTTCCTGGACATCCATCTTCATACAGGCGGCGACAAGTCTTCATCCAGGTGGAGACATCCATCGCGGGGGGCATCTTCTATCTTCATCCCGGTGGAGTGGAGCTGTGATGTTGCAGAGCTGAGCAGGACCAGCAGCGACGATGGCATCCAGCGCAGAGCCTCCTCTTCATGCGATCTCTGCCGGCACACTGAAGATTGAATGCAAGGTACCCGTTTTATATTTGGGGTACCTTACATTTCAAGTGGCTGAAATATTCAAATCAACCAATAGGATGAGAGCTGCTTTAAATCCTGATGACTGTTAAAAACAACCAATAGGATTTAAGCAGCTCTATGTCAGCCAATAGGAATGCAAGGTACCCCAAATATAATAGGGGTACATTGCATTCAATCTTCAGTGTGTGGTGGAGATTGCATGAAGAGGAGCCTCCGCGCCGCTGAAGACCGCCGCCACTGAGGACCGCTGCTCCGGATCTGGGCATCGGGGAAGACCACTCTGCACCTCTGGGAAGAAGATAGAAGATGGTTCCGTGTTGGATGAACATGGAGCCACCTGGAAGAAGACCTTTACCGCCGGACTTCAGGAACTGTGAGTACCTATTTCGGGATTAGATTTAGGATTTTTTTGGGTTTTTTGGGTGGGTATTTTTTTTTAATCCAAAAACTTTTAAAGACTTTGTCAGCATTTAAACCATTTATAAATGGCTCCCTAGTGAAAACGACTCAAACCAAGAGTCCCACTAATGCGGATATCACAGGGTATCGTAAGTGCTTCCATCAATGTCCTCCAAGATACATAATGCAAAAGGCTTACCGCACCGATGGCGTTCAGGATAAATAGAAATCCACCTTCAAGCTGCGTATTCCATATCACTGCAGAGAAACGCTCACCTCCATGTATAAGGCATATGTTGCCAAACCCACTTGCAGCGTGCAGCCTCTCAGACTCACCAGGTAGTACCACAGGTGAGGGCTGTGTTGAACACCAGAACAGTTAGGGCTCTCCAAACCTCTTCTCTCAAAGTATATGTCATGCAAAACAAATTATCACAGTCCCAGTGCAACAAAGGCAGGAAAAGATTCCTTTAGTTAAAAATACATTTTATTCGTTACTTGCATTAAAAAGCATTACCGGCACATCAGACAGACAGACACCACATCAGACGCATTTCCTGCCTTACGGGCATTTCATCAGTGCTAAGGAACAAGTGTTTCTAACAGCTGTTAAGTCAAGAGAAAGCGGTCAAATTGCTCAATCACACGGCTAGATTTAGAGTTTTGTCGGTAACGACCCGCGTAGCTAACGCTGGCTTTTTTCTGGCCGCACCTTTAAAATAACTCTGGTATTGAGAGTCCACAGAATGGCTGCGTTAGGCTCCAAAAAAGGAGCGTAAAGCATATTTAACGCCACTTCAACTGTCGATACCAGAGTTGCATACGGAAGCGGCCAGCTTCAAAAACGTGCTCGTGCAAGATTCCCCCATAGAAAACAATGGGGCTGTTTGAGCTGAAAAAAAACCTAACACCTGCAAAAAAGCCGCGTTCAGCTCCTAACGCAGCCCCATTGTTTGCTATG
Organism: Bombina bombina; assembly: GCF_027579735.1. Classification (NCBI taxonomy): domain Eukaryota; kingdom Metazoa; phylum Chordata; class Amphibia; order Anura; family Bombinatoridae; genus Bombina; species Bombina bombina. Next base: position 133,424,465 of record NC_069502.1, on the reverse strand, counting down.
GGGAAACACTCCCTACGTCTGCACCTAACACCCTAACATGTACCCCGAGTCTAAACACCCCTAACCTTACAGCGGTTTTTAGGGGTTAATAAGTGTAAACTTATTAACCCCTATTCTGCCGCCCCCGCTATCGCTGACCCCTGCATATTATTATTAACCCCTAATCTGCCGCTCCGTAAACCGCCGCTACTTACATTATTCCTATGTACCCCTAATCTGCTGTCCCTAACACCGCCGACCCCTATATTATATTTATTAACCCCTAATCTGCCACCCACAACGTCGCCTCCACCTGCCTACACTTATTAACCCCTAATCTGCCGACCGGACCGCACCGCTATTATAATAAAGTTATTAATCCCTAATCCGCCTCACTAACCCTATAATAAATAGTATTAACCCCTAATCTGCCCTCCCTAACATCGCCGACACCTAACTTCAAACATTAACCCCTAATCTGCCGACTGGAGCTCACCGCTATTCTAATAAATGTATTAACCCCTAAAGCTAAGTCTAACCCTAACACTAACACCCCCTAAGTTAAATATAATTTAAATCTAACGAAATTAATTAACTCTTATTAAATAAATTATTCCTATTTAAGCTAAATACTTACCTGTAAAATAAATCCTAATATAGCTACAATATAAATTATAATTATATTATAGCTATTTTAGGATTAATATTTATTTTACAGGTAACTTTGTATTTATTTTAACCAGGTACAATAGCTATTAAATAGTTAAGAACTATTTAATAGCTAAAATAGTTAAAATAATTACAAATTTACCTGTAAAATAAATCCTAACCTAAGTTACAATTAAACCTAACACTACACTATCAATAAATTAATTAAATACAATACCTACAATTACCTACAATTAAACCTAACACAACACTATCAATAAATTAATTAAATAAAATACCTACAATTATCTACAATTAAACCTAACACTACACTATCAATAAATTAATTAAATACAATACCTACAAATAACTACAATGAAATAAACTAACTAAAGGGAAAAAAATAAAAAAGAACTAAGTTACAAAAAATAAAAAAATATTTACAAACATAAGAAAAATATTACAACAATTTTAAACTAATTACATCTACTCTAAGCCCCCTAATAAAATAACAAAGCCCCCCAAAATAAAAAATGCCCTACCCTATTCTAAATTACAAAAGTTCAAAGCTCTTTTACCTTACCAGCCCTAAACAGGGCCCTTTGCGGGGCATGCCCCAAAGAATTCAGCTCTTTTGCCTGTAAAAAAAAACATACACTACCCCCCCCCCAACATTACAACCCACCACCCACATAACCCTAATCTAACCCAAACCCCCCTTAAATAAACCTAACACTAAGCCCCTGAAGATCTTCCTACCTTATCTTCACCTCACCGGGTATCACCGATGGGTCCTGGCTCCAAAATCTTCATCTAAGCCCAAGCGGGGGCTAGACATCCATCATCCGACTGCTGAAGAGGTCCAGAAGAGGCTCCAAAGTCTTCATCCTATCCGGGAAGAAGAGTAGATCCGGACCGGCAACCATCATCTTCCAAGCGGCATCTTCTATCTTCATCCGATGAGGACCGGCTCCATCTTGAAGACCTCCACCGCGGACCCATCTTCTTCCGACGACGACTTCCCGACGAATGACGTTTCCTTTAAGGGACGTCATCCAAGATGGCATCCCTCGAATTCCGATTGGCTGATAGGATTCTATCAGCCAATCGGAATTAAGGTAGGAAAATTCTGATTGGCTGATGGAATCAGCTAATCAGAATCAAGTTCAATCCGATTGGCTGATTCAATCAGCCAATCAGATTGAGCTCGCATTCTATTGGCTGTTCTGATCAGCCAATAGAATGCGAGCTCAATATGATTGGCTGATCGGATCAGCCAATCAGATTGAACTTGATTCTGATTGGCTGATTCCATCAGCCAATCAGAATTTTCCTACCTTAATTCCGATTGGCTGATAGAATCCTATAAGTCAATCGGAATTCGAGGGACGCCATCTTGGATGATGTCCCTTAAAGGAACCGTCATTCGTCGGGAAGTCGTCGTCGGAAGAAGATGGGTCCGTGGTGGAGGTCTTCAAGATGGAGCCAGTCCTCATCAGATGAAGATAGAAGATGCCGCTTGGAAGATGATGGTTGCCGGTCTGGATCTACTCTTCTTCCCGGATAGGATGAAGACTTTGGAGCCTCTTCTGGACTTCTTCAGCCGTCGGATGTCTAGCCCCCGCTTGGACTTAGATGAAGATTTTGGAGCCAGGACCGATCGGTGATACCCGTTGAGGTGAAGATAAGGTAGGAAGATCTTCAGGGGCTTAGTGTTAGGTTTATTTAAGGGGGGTTTGGGTTAGATTAGGGGTATGTGGGTGGTGGGTTGTAATGTTGGGGGGGGGGTAGTGTATGTTTTTTTTACAGGCAAAAGAGCTGAATTCTTTGGGGCATGCCCCGCAAAGGGCCCTGTTCAGGGCTGGTAAGGTAAAAGAGCTTTGAACTTTTGTAATTTAGAATAGGGTAGGGCATTTTTTATTTTGGGGGGCTTTGTTATTTTATTAGGGGGCTTAGAGTAGGTGTAATTAGTTTAAAATTGTTGTAATATTTTTCTTATGTTTGTAAATATTTTTTTATTTTTTGTAACTTAGTTCTTTTTTATTTTTTGTACTTTAGTTAGTTTATTTCATTGTAGTTATTTGTAGGTATTGTATTTAATTAATTTATTGATAGTGTAGTGTTAGGTTTAATTGTAGATAATTGTAGGTATTTTATTTAATTAATTTATTGATAGTGTAGTGTTAGGTTTAATTGTAGGTAATTGTAGGTATTGTATTTAATTAATTTATTGATAGTGTAGTGTTAGGTTTAATTGTAACTTAGGTTAGGATTTATTTTACAGGTAATGTTTTAATATTTTAACTATTTTAGCTATTAAATAGTTCTTAACTATTTAATAGCTATTGTACCTGGTTAAAATAAATACAAAGTTACCTGTAAAATAAATATTAATCCTAAAATAGCTATAATATAATTATAATTTATATTGTAGCTATATTAGGATTTATTTTACAGGTAAGTATTTAGCTTTAAATAGGAATAATTTATTTAATAAGAGTTAATTAATTTCGTTAGATTTAAATTATATTTAACTTAGGGGGTGTTAGTGTTAGGGTTAGACTTAGCTTTAGGGGTTAATACATTTATTAGAATAGCGGAGAGATTCGGTCAGCAGATTAGGGGTTAATAATTGAAGTTAGGTGTCGGCGATGTTAGGGAGGGCAGATTAGGGGTTAATAAATATAATACAGGGGTCGGCGGTGTTAGGGGCAGCAGTTTAGGGGTACATAGCTATAATGTAGGTGGCGGCTCTTTGCGGTCGGCAGATTAGGGGTTAATTATTGTAGGTAGGTGGCGGCGACGTTGTGGGGGCAGGTTAGGGGTTAATAAATATAATATAGGGGTCGGCGATGTTAGGGCAGCAGATTAGGGGTACATAGCTATAATGTAGCTGGCGGCGGTGTGCGGACAGCAGATTAGGGGTTAATAAGTGTAGGTAGCTGGCGGCTACGTTGTGGGGGGCAGATTAGGGGTTAATAAATATAATATAGGGGTCGGCGGTGTTAGGGGCAGCAGATTAGGGGTACATAAGTATAACGTAGGTGGCGGTCGGCAGATTAGGGGTTAAAAAAATGTAATCGAGTGTCGGCGATGTGGGGGGGCCTCGGTTTAGGGGTACATAGGTAGTTTATGGGTGTTAGTGTACTTTAGGGAAGAGTAGTTAAGAGCTTTATGAACCGGCGTTAGCCCAGAAAGCTCTTAACTACTGACTTTTTTCTGCGGCTGGAGTTTTGTCGTTAGATTTCTAACGCTCACTTCAGCCACGATTCTAAATACCGGAGTTAGAAAGATCCCATTGAAAAGATAGGATACGCAATTGACGTAAGGGGATCTGCGGTATGGAAAAGTCGCGGCTGAAAAGTGAGCGTAAGACCCTTTTTTGACTGACTCCAAATACCGGCGGTAGCCTAAAACCAGCGTTAGGAGCCTCTAACGCTGGTTTTCACGGCTACTGCCAAACTCCAAATCTAGGCCACAGTGTGGTATAACAAAGTTACGTACAATTAACAATTTCATCGCTTTAACCTTAAACAAATATTCATGCACAATATTACAGCAAACTGATACAGACAAATATAAGAAAGAAACTCATTTAAAAAGAACAATTAAGATTGATGTATCTAGAATTTTACGGGAACCCCATATAAATTGCAACATTGCATATAACTGAAGTTAAGACAGCTTATTGCAAAAAATAGCTACTCTGGTATATAATGAATGCAATAAGTAAACACAACAAGCACTTGCAAATGTTCAAAGCCGTTAAAGCTTCAGGTATATCAAAGTGCAGCAAACCATTATAATCACTCTGTGGGGATAAGGGTAACTGACACCCATGGAAAAACTGGCAGATAGTGAACAAGTAAAAGTCGCTAAGCTATTGTTAAGTGGTTAAGCAGCATTAAATGTCACTAGTAAAATTTTCCTTAGATAAGCAAATTCACAGTCAGGCTGTAGGTACGTCTGCGGTCCAAATTGGTCAGCTTGGTAGGTATTGGGAATCTTTAAACACACAGGCCTAGATTTAGAGTTTTGTCGGTAAGGACCTGCGTAGCTAACGCCGGCTTTTTTCTGGCCGCACCATAAAAATAACTCTGGTATTGAGAGTCCACATAAAGGCTGCGTTAGGCTCCAAAAAAGGAGCGTAGAGCATATTTAACGCAGCTTCAACTCTCGATACCAGAGTTGCTTACGCAAGCGGCCAGCCTCAAAAACGTGCTCGTGCACGATTCCCCCATAGAAAACAATGGGGCTGTTTGAGCTGAAAAAAAACCTAACACCTGCAAAAAAGCCGCGTTCAGCTCCTAACGCAGCCCCATTGTTTGCTATGTGGAAACACTTCCTACGTCTGCACCTAACACTCTAACATGTACCCCGAGTCTAAACACCCCTAACCTTACACTTATTAACCCCTATTCTGCCGCCCCCGCTATCGCTGACCCCTGCATATTATTATTATTAACCCCTAATCTGCCGCTCCGTAAACCGCCGCTACTTACATTATCCTTATGTACCCCTAATCTGCTGCCCTAACATCGCCGACCCCTATATTATATTTATTAACCCCTAATCTGCCCCCCACAATGTCGCCTCCACCTGCCTACACTTATTAACCCCTAATCTGCCGAGCGGACCTGAGCGCTACTATAATAAAGTTATTAACCCCTAATCCGCCTCACTAACCCTATAATAAATAGTATTAACCCCTAATCTGCCCTCCCTAACATCGCCGACACCTAACTTCAATTATTAACCCCTAATCTGCCGACCAGAGCTCACCGCTATTCTAATAAATGTATTAACCCCTAAAGCTAAGTCTAACCCTAACACCCCCCTAAATTAAATATAATTTTAATCTAACGAAATTAATTAACTCTTATTAAATAAATTATTCCTATTTAAAGCTAAATACTTACCTGTAAAATAAACCCTAATATAGCTACAATATAAATTATAATTACATTGTAGCTATTTTAGGATTAATATTTATTTTACAGGCAACTTTGTAATTATTTTAACCAGGTACAATAGCTATTAAATAGTTAAGAACTATTTAATAGTTACCTAGTTAAAATAATTACAAAATTACCTGTAAAATAAATCCTAACCTAAGTTACAATTAAACCTAACACTATACTATCATTAAATTAATTAAATAAAATACCTACAATTACCTACAATTAAACCTAACACTACACTATCAATACATTAATTAAATACAATATCTACAAATAACTACAATGAAATAAACTAACTAAAGTACAAAAAATAAAAAAGAACTAAGTTACAAAAAATAAAAAAATATCTACAAACATAAGAAAAATATTACAACAATTTTAAACTAATTACACCTACTCTAAGCCCCCTAATAAAACAACAAAGCCCCCCAAAATAAAAAATGCCCTACCCTATTCTAAATTACTAAAGTTAAAAGCACTTTTACCTTACCAGCCCTGAACAGGGCCCTTTGCGGGGCATGCCCCAAGAAGTTCAGCTCTTTTGCCTGTAAAAAAAACATACAATACCCCCCCCAACATTACAACCCACCACCCACATACCCCTAATCTAACCCAAACCCCCCTTAAATAAACCTAACACTAAGCCCCTGAAGATCTTCCTACCTTATCTTCACCATACCAGGTTCACCGATCCGTCCTGAAGAGCTCCTCCGATGTCCTGATCCAAGCCCAAGCGGGGGGCTGAAGATGTCCATGATCCGGTAGAAGTCTTCATCCAAGCGGGGCAGAAGAGGTCTTCCATCCGATTGAAGTCTTCATCCAAGCGGGGCAGAAGAGATCTTCCATCCGATTGAAGTCTTCATCCAGGCGGCATCTTCTATCGACATCCATCTGGCGTCCCTTGAATTCCGATTGGCTGATAGGATTCTATCAGCCAATCGGAATTAAGGTAGGAATATTCTGATTGGCTGATGGAATCAGCCAATCAGAATCAAGTTCAATCCGATTGGCTGATCCAATCAGCCAATCAGATTGAGCTCGCATTCTATTGGCTGTTCCGATCAGCCAATAGAATACAAGCTAAATCTGATTGGCTGATTCCATCAGCCAATCAGAATATTCCTACCTTAATTCCGATTGGCTGATAGAATCCTATCAGCCAATCGGAATTCGAGGGACGCCATCTTGGATGACGTAATTTAAAGGAACCGTCATTCGTCGTTCAGTCGTCGGCCAGGATGGATGTTCCGCGTCGGAGGTCTTCTGCCATTGCAAAACTCCTATGCTGCTCTTGCCGAATATACTTGTGATGAGGAGATTGCTGTTTCTGAGCCCTCTGAAGCTGTAACAGGTAATTTAAATCTATTGGCACCTGATTCTCCAGGTAACATAACACAGGAAAGAACTGCAGATGTGTTTTTGAGAAAAAGACTGTTAGTGGGTGACTCTATTTTGAGGAATGTGTATTTAGGTGAAAGTAAAGGAGAAACAAGGGAGGTTAGATGTCTTCCAGGAGCTACTGCTCACAGGGATACGAATCGTATTTTGAGAATTGTTAAGGCAGCAGAAAAGGGAAGTGAGTTAGATGTGATTGTACATTTAGGAACAAATGATCTGGCTAGTAATCATGTTGCTGCTGTTCAGAAAGAGTTTTGTGACCTAGGTAATCATTTAGAGACTGTGGCATCAACTCTATCATTTTCTGCTATTTTACCTGTGTATGGCCAGGAAGCAGGAAAGATGGAGCGGATAACAACATTTAATTCTTGGTTAGATAAGTGGTGCAGGGAACGAGGATTTGGTTTTATTGGCCATTATAGCTCTGTTTGGAAAGATACTAGGTTATTTAGGAGAGATGGCTTGCATTTGGATGCTAAAGGAACAGAGTATCTGGGAGAGGAGTTTAAATACTTTATTAGAAATCATTTAAACTAATAAAGGGGGGTAGCATTAATATATCCACCTGCCCCCCACAGCATGCCAAAACTGTTAGTCCAAGTAACAATTCTAGAAATTCTAGTAGAAAAATTCTTCGTGCCATGAGCACAAATGCTCGCAGCTTAGGAAATAAATTACCTGAACTCATTTCAATAATGACTAGGGACAACTTGGATTTAGTAGCTATAACAGAAACATGGTACAATGATTTGCATGACTGGGACATAGTCATACCTGGATACAGGTTATTTAAAAAGAACAGAGTAGGAAAGAAAGGTGGAGGAGTTGCTTTGTATGTAAATGAAAATATAAAGGTTACTGAAATTGTAGGAACAAATGATGAGGTGGAAAGTATTTGGGTGACTTTGGAAATTGGAGATAAAAATGTTTTTAGAATAGGGGTTGTATATAGGCCTCCATTGCAGGATGAAAAACTGGACAATCTGTTATTAGATGAAATAACCAAAATGACCATGAAGGGTAAGGTTATAGTACTGGGGGACTTTAATTTGCCAGATATAGACTGGAAGATTCCTTCTGCCAGATCGGCTAGAAGCAGGTATATTCTTGAATCTCTGCTAGGGGAATCACTTGAACAATTAGTCAAGGAACCAACTCGTAAGGAAGCTATATTAGATCTAATACTTACAAACAGTGATACAGTTTCAGATGTGTCTGTAGGTGAGAACTTAGGATCCAGTGATCATCAATCTGTTTGGTTTAGTATTCATGTTCAGGAACTGTCCACCCAGACTAAAACAAAAGTTTTAGACTTTAGGACGGCAGATTTTTCATTAATGGGAGAATACCTAAAGAACTATTTAAAGGGGAAAACTCTTATTACAGGGGTTCAAGAACAGTGGGAATTTGTGAAAGGTGCCATTTTAGATGCAACCGCACACTGTATTAGACATGTCTGTAAAAGTAAAAGAAAGCGGAAACCAATTTGGTTTTCCAAAGAAGTAGCACATGCTGTAAAGACAAAAAAGATAGCTTATAAAAATTACAGACACACACAAGCAGATGATGATATGAAAATATGGAGACTCCAACAAAAAAAGACTAAGCAGTTAATTAGGAAGGATAAAGCTCATGCAGAAGAGAAGATAGCACAGTCAGTAAAACATGGGGACAAAACATTCTTTAGATATATCAGTGAAAGAAGAAAAAATAAGGTAGGAATAGTAAAATTGAAATCAGTTGATGGTAGAATAATAGAAGGAGATAAGCAGATTGCAGACTGTCTCAATGATTACTTCTGTTCTGTTTTCA